>NC_041373.1:8733816-8813816 GCF_900634415.1 Cottoperca gobio | reverse complement strand
TGTAATTGAGGTGAACACGGTAAATGAGATGGAGAATGTGGGGAGCAGGTGGATAATATGAACATGTGGGGGAGGGGTGGTAGGCAGACTGCCTCAGATTGTTCGACGGGGGAATGAAAGGGGGGAAACTCACAAATACTGGGCCACCCAGCCGCTCTTATCGCCATGGTAACGTACAGGTTAGTTGGTTCACTTGCGACAGAGATGGAGGACGAGTGAAAGGGCGAATTATCAGAGCCTATTTGAATTAAGCAGCATGTGACGGGCCTGCTTAAATTGCCATGCCTCTGTCTTGTGATTCCCCTGCAGCCGGGCAATGCAGAGAAAGGAGGGAATGTGGCAGAAAGGGGAGAGGGAAAATACTGAGGGACGGGGCTGGGGAACTTTAATAATCTTTATATTACCTTTTACTAAGTTTCATGCTGTTTGACCCATTGTGTTAATCAAAACGTGCACGGGGCTTTAGAAGAAGCTCACAAATGTATTATCTTTTGGATGAATATGTATTCCAAGGTAGCTTTTAAAGCAGTTGTGGCCCAAAACAACACTCTCCACTTTCTTTCTGTCCATCACTCTCTCTCTCGCTCTCTACTGTCCTTTCGTCTCAGTAGTAGGGCGCAAAAATAATGGCTTCTGAATTATGTAGCACATCCATTTAGTGGAAGGTCGCACACAGAGACCGTACCTGCACAAAGACACACACATACACGCACACAGCACAACCCCATCCTGGAACCATCACTTCACAAGTGCTCCAACCTTCCATTAAGTTTCAAAACACCATTTATCTATCTTTTACCGAGCAGGAGTGTACACACATTCGCTCTTTGGTAAAAATCTAATTGGCAGCTCTGACCACTTAACTGCTAACTAAATCAGGTCTGAGTAGTTTCCCGTAACAGCAGACTCGATATGTTAACACCCTTCTCCTTACTTACTCGTTCTAACTCAAGAGGCCCACTCTGCTGTCTTCTCCGTTTTGTTTCCTCTCAATTGTCCCTACAGACAGGGGGTGGGGTTAGCACGAGGCTGGAGGCAATGACACGAGGAAAGAAAGGAAGGAAGATCTAGCTGAGCGGAAAGGCAATCCCTGAGATGAGGATGTGTAGGGAGTATAAAAAGAGATAAAAGAGAAATAGGAAGACAGCGCGAGTGATGAACGGAATATTGTAGGTAATAAAAAACAATGAGAGAGTGTGGATGAGTGAACGCACAGGAAGGAGATAAAGAGACAAAGTGTGTGTTTGCATGTGCCTATGTCCATAATGGCAAGACAAAGACGCTGCTTCCTCATCCAGCTACCTCAGACAGACTCTTCATCACTCAGTGCACGGCCCAGTTTCTCTCCAGTCCATTGTAGATGGCTTTCCCCCTGAGGCTTGAACGTTGCATAATGGTACTGTTCCCCCCCCCCCCCCCCCCCAAAATAGTGAGTGAACCTACGACTCTCATTGTTGGATGTACTAAAATAAACACACAAGCGCATGGTAATAAAAAAAAAGCCATACGCTCTGCCCGTAAGCATGACTAATGGACTAATTTCAGGGATGACACATAGGTGAACTCAGCAAAGTTAACCAAAGAGGAACTATTTGAGCCATCTGTTACTCACAAAT
Source organism: Cottoperca gobio (assembly GCF_900634415.1). Classification (NCBI taxonomy): domain Eukaryota; kingdom Metazoa; phylum Chordata; class Actinopteri; order Perciformes; family Bovichtidae; genus Cottoperca; species Cottoperca gobio. The sequence goes on along the minus strand of NC_041373.1, from coordinate 8,812,200 downwards.
ACAAAGCTGACAGTTAATGAAGTGCATCCGATGTAATACAATTAGGGGTACAGCTAATTACAACTTGATTCAGCGAGTAACCTATCCATTGTTTGTTTCAATTAATCTATAGAATGTGAAAGGTAGTGAAAAATGCCAATCCAAGTCCTAGGTTTCGTCCACGACTTAAACAATTAATCAATTATAATTGTCAATTAAGCTTCTGTCAATCAAGTTACTGACTTAACTACTAAAGATGTTAGCATTAAATACAATACAAAAGACCTGCAATAAATACAACTTTATAGCAGTCCATAAATACAATTTTTTCCTAATATTCAATGTCCATGTATAAAGGAATGGCATGTTTTACACAGAAAGTCCGACCTCTAGATGGGCAGTGGCTCCACAGTTAAAACAGCTGCTTTGTTTCGCAGTTATGGAAACAGAGGATGTGGAGGATGAGCTGCACGTCAACATAGATGCAAACTCACAACAGCCTAAGTGGTAAATAATTATTGCCTTATGCTGAGCGCCCTTTAAAAAACAATTCTTAATACACACGTAGAGGCCATAATTAATACATTGAGATGGAAAGTACTTCCATCTGTTGCACTGCATCTGCTAAGCAGGACTAAGACATGTGACAGTGGAATTCCAAAAGCTTGGAGTAGTGCTAAATGCACGCTAAGCGATATGAAGTGTCTTCCGCAAGCATGGCTGCTCCACAGCAGGTGGCAGACAGCTGTGCGGAGGTGGAGGAGATCTCCAGGCACAGTGTGCACCGATGTGCAATATGTGTGTGTGTGTGTGTGTGTGTGTGTGTGTGTGTGTGTGTGTGTGTGTGTGTGTGTGTGTGTGTGTGTGTGGGAGGACAGTGACATTCCTTCAACATGATAGGGGTTAAACGTGTGTCAGGTCAGTTTGAGAAGGAAGAAGAAGACATGGACAAAGAGAGAAATTTCATTTTGAAAGTTGAAGCATAGTGAGCAGCAGGAGCCTCTTCTCGCTGTTAGACATCTATAGAGAGGACTTTAGTCTTTTACTTTACTTGTAATTCTCTGTCATTTCTATTACAGGGTAATTTAGTATAGCACGTCCATGAAGTTGAGAGACTCACTAAAGACTCCAGAGCTCCACAAACTCTGGATCCTACAATCCCATAATGCAAGCTCAAGCTGAGATAACTCTCTGTTATTTCCTCAGACTTAACAAAGTTCCCCTAGACATTATAAAACAGTTTTCAGTGCTTCTCATGTTGAGTAAACTGATCTTGGAGGAGTTCCCCTTTAAAGAGCAAGAACACAGATTCTTTTTTCGAAATCTTCTTGTGAAGAAGCCACGAAATATTCCTCTGGCATGTCCTCCTTTGATACACACAACAACACTTTATATAATGAATTTGTACCACGATGAAGGGCAGAATGTGGGCTGCCGAGCGCCTTAAGAAATAGCATCCCTATGAACAAAATGCCCCTCTCCCCAGAGATCAATGGAGCAGTCCGACTCACTGTCTTCCTCCATGCTGCTGCCTGTCGCGCTCTGACACTTGGGTGAACGCCCAAGGGCCCGGGACTCTTTCCGGCAGACTGCACTCAGTCGGGCCAGCCCATGTTCACAGCTGGGATGCCATTAAGTCCCAGCAAAGCGACCCATGGGTTATGAATGAGAGGAGGGGAGGAGGAAGAAGGGGCTTCGTTGCTAAAGGATCCTTTAAATCTGTTACGCTGCATTGCTTTGTGGCCCTCACCTTTCTGCCATAACAGACTGAGGGTCTCAGGAGCTTTGTGAGGTGTAGTGCTTGCTCCTCAAAAGAGAAATGTTTGGCTTATTCCTTCATGAATCTCTTTCATGTAGCTGCTTCTGTATGGGCCATGCTTAACAGGACACCTTTGGAGTGCAGGGAAGCGAGTTATCTCCTTTTTTCCTTCACACCCTCTTTGAACCCGAAGCCCCTCGGGGGAGTCAGAGGTCGTGATTTTGATGCTACACCCCCAACAACAAAGGAAACCCAACCCCCTAACTTCCAAAGGAAGAGCAGATTTTCATTGTTGAAATGCGGTTGCCTGAATCTACTTGTCCCATGTTCAGCTCTTCATCACCAAACTCAATTCATGACACAAGGAAATGCAGAGAAACAATCATAAACCCCCAGCATCATGGATAGTCATACAGTTCTGTCATAACCTGTTTACATGTTGTTAGATCAGCATGAGGGATGAACACACTGCCTTATTAGTACAGACCTCGGCCATACCATCCAGCCAATCGGGTGATGCTAATCACTGGCTTCAAGCAGTACAGAGACAGATTGGGGTTAATGACCTTCTGGAGAGCCAGAGGGGACCCAGTGAGTGCATCTTTCTATGTGTATGCATGAACGAAACGAGAAATAAGTGGGGGGGGGGAGAAAGACATCATGCCTTTTACAAAGGCTGAACTGCAGTGAATCACTGTTCTAACAAAGAGTCATTTACACGAACAGGGAGAGGCTGAGGTGGCACGAAGAACATGGAAATAAAGACAGATTTAAGATTGAGTTTCTTGAGGAGGAGGTGAGAGGAGTAGTTACACTTCCAATGCAATCGGAGCAGTTGTGATAGCTGAACACAAAATGGATTTTCAGCCCTTGTTATGCATCATTTTCCATTTTCTATCACACAAACTAAACACAGCTTACACACCCAGCTGATTTTAATCAGTTCAATTGTAAATGCATTGTGTGAACAAGGGCTGCTACAGAGATGATCTTATATTTGAGCAATTTTCACAATAACTGCATTAAGAAATCAAAGTACCGGTAACTGCATCACTTGAAGGACTATCTTTTTCTAAAAGTGAGAAATATATATTATCCTCAGGACTTCACATAAATACTCTGTCTTCCACACATGAGCGGCTCCGAAACAACGGCCCATCCATTTAGATCAGTATGTGAAGGTTTAACATCAATAAACAAAAAGGGGAAGGGGAAGGAAATGCTGATGAACGGAGAACAAAAGCGAGAAAGAGGGAAAAACAAAGACGACCGGAGAAACAGAAAGGTCTGGAGGAGGAGGCTGTTTGCGTGCACTCTGGTGGGTCATTGTTCCCAGGGAATCTCTGTAAGAAAAGCCAGTGAGGCAGAACCATCGAGTGTCTTAAGAGTGTTGGTTTGCTCCTGTAATTGAAACGCATAGTCTGTGGATTGCCTTGTTCATTTCTTCGATATCATTGTAGGCCTCGGTAATAGCAAGAAAAAGGCTTTCAATAGAAAGTGATCAGGGGATGAGACGAGAAACATTGCTTTGTCAAGGACGGAGCTGTTATTAAGCAAAGACTCTTTGTTCCCCTGTGCTGGAGGATGGACAAATGTGCTTTAATCATCTGTAATTATGTAAAGGAAGTGTCAAATCTACCTAGATGTGCTAGATGACCTACATGTTAGTTAAGGTAATAAAACTGATTTCCTTTTTTTTTTTGCATTAATTGCTGCAGTTACTGAATATCCAACGCTGTCAGTTCTATAAAGTGACCTCAAGGACGAACATCATAAATCTCTACTTTAAAATACAAACGCTTTTTTTACCATTCTTGCTTATGTTCAGGACATAATGCATATTACACTCGAGTAGGTAGATCCTTGACAGAACAGACCATAGCAATAGAATAAAAGTAGAATGGATACTCGCATTCAAATCAACATGGCGGGATGGTCCGAGCAGCGACCGACACTGACTGTTGTAAGAGGCTCACTTCCATAACAATCTCCGTTGCCTTGCCGCTAGAGAAGAATTGAGGATTGCTGGATTTAATTGCTCCATATTGTGGATGGTAGGACACAACTGAGTTCTCAAATGGCCCCACTGTCGTCACCATGACAACTTCTTGCCAAATGACCACGGCAAACAGTTCAATGTCCGTTCTACTGTCTTTCTATTTGTATGGACTGTTTTTGTAGTGAGAGTACAGAACACGGCACATTTTCCTTCAGCAAAAGCGTAACATGTTACACATGTTGTACAGCCACAATCTTCATGTCAACAACAGATAGTAAACAACGTGGACAAGCAGTGACCTCCAGATAGTGAGTTACCATGAGGCCGATAACCACCTGCAGAGAGACAATTCTATCATATTGTCTTTCATCAAAACACCTCTGTGGCAACTGTGATTTGCCATGGTCTCGTTAACCTGATAAAATTAGTAAACATCTTCTCCTAAATAAAATAATAAGTAAAATGGGTTTAGGTAGATTTATAACTCCAACTGAAGTGGAGTCATTTCTTATTGGACGAATACAGTTTTGGGAAATCGACGTATTTGTTTTCTTGCTGACAGTGAGATAAGAAGATTTATACGACTGTCAGAGCTGTCCGTTAAATATGAAGCTGGAGCCAGGATGCATTTAGCTTAGCTTAGCATTACAACTGGAAACGGGGGGAACCTGGCTTTGTCTAAAGATAACGAAATGTATCTAATCAACATGTAAGATCTTGTTTGTTTAATCTGTACAAAATACAGAGATACAAAAATTACAATTTGGGGTTATGTGCGGGACTGTTTCTTGAACAGGGGCAGTGACTTCCTGGAGTCTTATGCTAAGCTAAGCTTCAGAGTGGTATCTACAGTATCATTTCTTAAACTCAGGACCAAGGATTGTTCTAAGTTGTGCAGCAGTAATTACTTTTGAAAGCAACAGCCTGACTTTGTTGGATATAGTTGGCCCTAATAATAGCGACACTGCTTGCTGGCTCAGACACCGATACACACAACATCAACATATTATACCATAAAGCAAACAGAAACACTAATGTGCTGTGGATTGCACATTTTTCCAACTCTTTTTATTTCAGGATTGTAATTAATTTCCAGTATTATGTCACTCAATAACAGCATTTACAATCACCATTACTTATATGATCCTGGCTGCTTGGATAGTATCAGAGTATGAGAAGCAGCAGACACAAAAGGTATTTGGCAAAAACTTGTCACAAAGCAGGAAATGGGAAGGGAAGTCAGATGGACCAGGACCTGCTGACCTACACATGATATCTCGCTCAACAACAAAAACACACACAGACACACACAAATAATTGGAAAACTAGGCTCCTGTCCTTTTTTTGGGTGAGCTTTTTCAGCTGTCAGTTTTTGCCCTCCTTCCATCCTCCAGGCATCGGGACAGAGACGTACATTTAACACATCAGACAGACTTGCTGAGAGCATGTGCATCCCCAAATCAATCATCAACAATGCTGGGGTGTCACTTTCTCACAGAGAGGTCAGAAGGTATCGATATGCTTTAAAAAAAGTACATTAGGAATTCCTTCGGGGAGAAACTTCCATAAGCTCTTTGAGGGCGATCAGGGAGACGATGTGCAGCGAGTAGGCAACGATATGCAGCAGGTAGAAACACGGTTGCCTTTATTAATAGTCCGAAAACAAGTATTATGACCAACTGTAGTTCATTTCAAGCATAAAGAACCCTCAACGCAGATTTTCCAAAATATGTGACTAGCTTGGTTATTGTCAGAAGACACAAATTAGAGAGAAACTCCAGTCAGCTGATTCAGACATTCCATTACTGACAATACCAGTGTCCAAAAGAGGGTGAGAAACCTACTAACACACACACATACACACTCACACTCACACACACACTCACACACAGACAAAGAACAGGGAAAGATCACGACCCCTTGCATTCCATCACATTGGATGGCCCAAAGCCAACAGAGGAATTCACCAGGATTGCCCACACTACAACTAGGCAATTACAATCCCACTGAAACGGCCTACAGCAGCGGCCAACTAAGCATGGATTCAGCAATCCCTTTACCTAAGAGTGGACTCGACCTTACACGGCTCAATTATATAACAACATTTCTTTCCAATTAGACTGAATTCTTTACTATTAGTTGCAATACTGTTAATCATCCCAGCGCAGAAACAAACTTGACACTATGTTCATTTCCACCACAGTGTAATGCTTTGCAGTGTTATTACTAGAAAGACTATTTAAATGTTTAATTAACATCCTAACAATTCAGCAACTATGCAAGTACATCCAGGGGGTGATACAGCACCTGTTTTCCCCAGTTCTCCGAGCCTTGATTGCATATGCGTCATATCATCACTGCTACTAATGCAGTCAACGAAGGAGGTGGTGATCAGAATTAAGTTTGACAGCCCACACATGACAGGAAATGTAATGGCCTAAATAGCACTGCATCAGTTTGAAATTGTGTCATTAGCTTTGGTGCTTTGCAGAGAATTGTTCTACAAAGTGGGAATATGAAGGGCTTGACCTATATTTGTGGAGAAAATAGACTAAAGAGAGCAGGAGCAATGGCTGTGTGAGAGAGAAAAACAGACGTACAAAAGTCAGAGAGCAAGATAAGTCGATGGTTGCAATGATGGGGTTTCCCACCCCTGACTTGAGAGTCTGTGGTTGATGTTTTTTTTAGAAGGAAGTGCTGCTGAGACTCACCACCCTCCCCTCCCACACCCTGTGGCTCTGACTCTACCTCCACAGTGCTACGGAGAATGGAAACTGGCAGCATGAGAAGACAAAAATCTCCTTCACTTTGCCTCTCTCACCATCTTTTACCTGATACCAGTTACACAGAACATTCAATTTAGTTGTGCTGCCATCTGATATCTTGTAGAGCAGAAATGCATCTACTAGTGTTGGTTAAGGGATCATAGCAAAGGGTAGCATCACAGCTAATGTTGAAGCCAATGTTTTAGTACATTATGATGCTATTGGACCACAGACACTAAAGCTATTGGGAAAACACTTGCTTGTTCCACCTCAGCTCCACCCTGTTGCCCGTACTTTTGTAAAAATCAATGTTTGACGAAGTGAAAGCGTGATTGCAAAGTACTATCAAACAATATATCACATCATTTATGATACTAGTGCATGGTATCCTCCAGGCATTAATAGCCTAAAATTAGCCGGATTTCTGCAAGTTTATGCTTTATTACACATTTATTTTACATTTGACTGACAACACATGTATATTCCCAAAACTAATTCTTCCATTGTCTGTCACTTCACTTGTGAAATGACTTCCACATCTTTATGAGGCTCCTCTCTGGCTGACTCCTTGAACCCTGAAGGTCCACTGACCTCACCCTGAGACCCCCCCTGTGCTAAGAGGCTGCAGGAATGAATTTAAACGTCATCCATTCAAAGCATGACGTCTACATGTACTGACAGAAACTTAACTGTAACCCTGAAAGATTAAACAGTGACATAATAAATAATTCATAGTACTTGACATGTGTTCACAAGCAGGTCATTAGTCATCCAACAGTTGATCCCAACCCACTTCAAAACTGTGTGAAATAGTCCTGTCACCGCCTCTGGAATAAGAGGGGAACCACTTTAACTCCCAAGGGTGAAACACATCTATGCTTAACATTCACACACCCACATGTGCTTCCTGATCCCCTCTCTCTCTGTGTCCCTCCAACAGACAAAATCACTTATTTGTCCAACTTAAAAAATAGTTGAAAACTGTTACCAAGCCTAATTGAGAGCAGTATTTACAATATGTGCATGTTCTGTTCTGTATCAAAGCATTTAACTCAATGGTGAGGTACCATTTTTCCAAAGAGGAACAGTTTTTTGAGAAATAACAACTTAAACAGATAGCACAGAGTATTTCTGACTTGGTCCACTGGTCGATGGGACTGGATATACTGTAGCTCCTAATACATGTGGAGGACTCTTCTTCCACTTAAGCGGACTGGATGACATTCAGAGACATTATGGGACACTGTTGTCATCAATTGTGCAAAATGTAATTTGAAAGCAGCAGAAATCATAATGTTAACACCCTATAACTGATGAAACCACACGAGTGCCAGGACTGTTATGAGCCAAATATTATTATTATTATAGAAAGTGAGTCAAAATCTCACTATTGGGTATCATACATGCATATTGTGTCACTGTTTTACTTGTGTCCTTGATAACTGTGCTCCTAATAAAGCCCCCTGTCCCATCTTCCTCTACTGACCTGCTGGTAGTTCTCTTCTTCGGGCTGGAAGCTGTTGTCAATGGGCTGAAACCTCAGGTTGATATGAGGAAAATTGTGAAGCCAGTAAGTCCACCAGGGCGCAATGTAATCCACCCGAGCCGAAGACATCCCTGCCCAGATTCTTTAAAAGTTCGGCTACAACCTAAATTAGCCTCTCTTTACTAAAGCGGGCTCCGGAGATCTTAATCCCGTCTCATATCAAACAAAGACAAAGATAAAAGCATGCTCATTTGTGAAAACACACTCAGCCACACATGAGAGAAACCGTCCTGCAGAGACCGCAGTGTTGCTGCAAAGTGAAATCCGACAGTTTTTAGCATGAAAGAAATAATCACACTGCGCCCATGTCTCCGTGTGTGTGTGTGTGGACCCTCAGCTCCTCTCCGACCGACAGCGACTCCAGACTCAGTCACAAGCAGGAACGCGCATAGGACACGAGGTGATACGGGAGCGCGCAAAGACGCCCCTCGGAGTTAAGAAACCTAATTCTGCCAGCATGTCAGAAGACTGTTTAAAAAAATGCATCGATTCAATGTGTAGTGAAATAATTTTCATTTTGACATAATATTCCATTGTTCAAGTGTCGTTTCATCAGTCTCTGCGCGGAATAAACTACAGCACTGCCATCTAGTGGTCAACTGAGACAAATAGATGTGTAGCAGGGGTGTCACTCGTGTCATAGGGGACGTCCGAATCACTATACTAGCAACTTATTTTTTAATTGTATAAAAAACATTTGTAGATACTTAATCAGTAAACTTACAAGTTCAAGTTCACCTCAAGTTGTGGTGGCCTGTTGAATACCATTCCAGAAATCAATTCACACATGGGCATCTAGTTAAGAGTGAGCTTAAACTGAGGTTTTAGGGTTTGTGCGATGCTGCACTTCTGTATAAAAACATTTAATGATTGTATTGTACTTATACACAATAGTATACAAATGATTTTAATTTGCGCAACATGAGTAAATGTACTTCTGAAAAACAAGTATGAAGTGTGAAGGATTGAAGTGTGACACAGAAGTTAGTGAAGTTTCAGTTTATCAAAGGAAATTAACCACCTACAGAAAGAGAGTAACAAATGAGAGTAACAAATTCAAAGTTTATATCATACTTTGGGTTTATTTTAACACGTCTTTGGAATGGAAGGTGGTTCTCGGCAATTTCAAGTCTGATTACAGCTAAAATCTTACATCTTGTGGAAAGACGTCAAACCACATATGACCCAATATGTTTTAACAAGTTGGCTACTCACAATACCAAGGACTCTGACAACACTTCACGATGAGCTTTTGATCCATCATGTTAGCATTATGGCTCGACAATATGGCAAACGCAACAACAAAAAACCCACAGACAAATAACTGTTTTCCAATTTTTATTACAATTATCTGTACATCTGGGATTTACTTCAGCTCCTTCACAGCCAGACCTGTAAAGAGAAAAACAGGTTAGGAAACATTCACTGGCTTAAAACATCACATCAGCAAAACACAGGGCACTTATTTTCTGTACCCAACATTGTTGAACATGTCTTATTCTGAATGTAGGTGTAAAGTTTTTGTAAGAAGGCATTTGACGAGTACCCACTAATGAACAGGTTACAGAATCCCTTGTTAAAAAGGAGGAATTACCACAAACACTTCACAGTCGCCTTTGAACAACAAACCAGACGGACTTAAGTCAACATAAAATAAAATGGTTGCCTGCGATATTTAAATTGATCCAAATCTTTAACGAGGCGACTACTATAAAGGCTTATGGTTCATTGTATAAAAAACCCGACAAATTACTTAATGGAAAGCACACAATAAAACAATTTAATCAGTGCAGTCAGTCGTCTCATATGGATCACAGCTTGGTGGATCTCCAATGAAGACAGACAAATGTGTTTTTTTATTGGACTACATCAAAATTTATTTTTGTACTTAATTACTTGCAAACTATAAAGAAATAGTTGCCGTTTTAGCCCATACACTATTTTCATACTCAGAATTTTCAAACTTTGATAAAGTATAAGCAGCCACCTAAAGAATACACTAGTGAAGTTCTAGGAAAACATCTTTGTAAGAAACTCATTTCAGATTAATAGAATGAAAAACAGCCAACATGCACCTGGGTTCACAGGTGACTTAAATGAAGAATCCACTGAGCAGATGATCATAACTGCGATAATATTCCATGACAACTATATACAGACTTGGACATCAACTTTAAGTATCTACAAACATCCAAACAAGGCGAGTCATATTAGGCAGCACTAATTAACATGCATCTCTCCTGCATATACTGCACACATTCATCACCCTGGAGTCATTTTAAAATAGTGACTACCATGTCAATGCACTTTATGGTTTGACATATGCTGCAATGATGAGACTTAACAAATAAGCGCAAACGTTTTTTTTTCCTTCAGATTTCTGGCTTGATCCTGCTCGAGTTTCAGTAATCATCATCCTGAAGACTTTGCATTCCAATATAAAAACTACCTTGGAAGCCGTGTCTGTATTTTTGCTTAAAGTTGCAGTTAGTCATTTTTCACGAGGACCTACGATTATCTACCGTGTGGACTCTTCCGATTTAAAAATGCTACAAAGTCCAGCCAAGTTTTCACTTTGAACAAATGCAGTTTAATCATTTCTTTCTACCAATATGCACTGATGATGTTGCTGAGGCCCAACAAAACACAGTAAATCCATTTCCAGCATTTTAAAACATCTGCAAACTTACTACGAATGCTCTGGAAACTGCTTTGTTCTCAGTTTCAGAGTTAATTAGCACATTTCTTCTTTTTACAGTGCATTGCTACCACTATTGCCATCCTCAGCTGTCAACAGAAATGTATCACGCTGTGCTTGTGGTGCATGTGCATCCTTGAGCACATGCTAGTAGAGTAAGAAGCTCAGAACCACTAATACAAACATGCTCCAAGTGTTCCAAAACTGAACAGGGTACCATCAGGAAAGATGCAAACGGGAAAATGTAAGAATATGTTCAAGGTCAAATGTACACAACTTATTAACACTGACCTGGTGGCAGGGACTGCTTGAGCTTCTCAGCCTTATCCTTGTCTGTGATGACCAGTGTGTACAGGTACCTGCTGCAGCGCACCTTGAACTTAACATTGTCCTTGTTCTTCTTGATCTTTACGGCTGAAGGAAGACAAAACAAGCAAGTTGAGATTCAACCACAGAAACATCTACTTGAAAAACACATTAAAAACTTCAGTGAGATGTGAGTGCATCATTACACATTTTACAGGTCGTCATTTCTGAATAATTTCCTATGAAGTTTCTGCACACTTGTAAGATTTGGGACAACCTATAAGAAAACAGGAATTTCCTTGAAAGAAAAGCTTAATTAAAGCTAATTTTCTTTTTTTAAATAATAGTTGGAAACTTTATTCTCCATATATTTGGACTTGTATGCTTGCCTATAGAAATATTTTACGTTTTTGGATGTTCAGCATGTTCACCGACATATTTGGAATAAAGTGGAGGCATGACTTCATTTAAGAAATGGAAAAGTATAGGTTTTATACTAGAAAAACTAGATCTATAAAATGAAGGGTTGTCAGGGTTTTATTTGAACAAAGCTTGCAAGTACCGTACTTGTTTGATATTCTAGCAGTGGATAAAATACCCTCAAGGTTGTCAGCTGCACATCAAGTTAAAACGTACATTGCTTATATTTACATCAACCAGGTCAGGCAGGTGAGATAGTTAAGAGTTTAACTTACACTTGGCATCCTTCCTCCTTGCTGTCAGCAGGAAATCTTTGATTTCTCCTATTTGGCGAGGCTACAAATAAAGAACAGAGCAGGCACGGTTATCTTTCAGACTAAAGCATCAAACCTCAGATTAAGATTGAACAACAAAGTGATGTTAAGGGACCGGTGGAACCGATGTTTCTGGTAGAAGTCGAAACCCAGCACTAGGTCCATCATTATTCTAGCAAGACTTAAAAAGCATCACGAGCACATCAGCCTGAGATGATAGCATGCCTTGCAGACGACAAAACACAGCGACAAAGTTACTGTAACTACCGCGCGGCACCCATGGCCAACATATGATACGTAAAGCCTGAATCGGAACAGCTACAGCCAACATGGATAGACTAGTTTGAGTAGTTATCCCCACCTCATAACTTAGATTAATCCATATTATTATGGGCTCGTAAACATGCCATTCCCATGCGACAGGCTGTAGCCAGGCGGCCCAAGCGAGCAGCAGTATGCTAATGCTAATCACTAAAGCTAGCCGCTGTATCTGACGCTTTATTCATCTCAACAAACACATTTCTCGTTATGACATTCCCACACTCACAAGATGCAACATAGTTAGCTATATAGACTAAGTGAATGAAGTATTTAAATGAGAAGTCCTTACCATGCTGCCGTGTCAGCGGACTGAACGCTGGGGAAGAGCAGAACAAGATGGAGTCAGTTTATCGGTTATAACAAGGGGAATACAAGTCTTGGTAAGAAAATGAATAACTCGTCATCCAGCTACTGAATTGATTAATTATGATTTAGCAGTAGGGGGATTTTGATTATTAATGTTTAAGAGGATGGATGATGATAGAATTTGTGATTTTGTTTATGTGTCAATGTGGAACTCACTCAGTCTGCAGAGAGGGGATGAAGAGGGGTGGAACTTCCGGTTATGAAGGCTTTTATACAGCACTACGGTAAACACAGAGAGACAATTTAAAGAAAGAAAAGCGTATTACCCGATGTAGCATTATCAGATATGGTCAATATCCCCATTATTATGGGTAAATATTACATTCATTCATATAAATGGAAAAATGTGGGTTGTCAGCAAACATCTCACATCATCCATAGCACAACAACAGGACCCATATAGTTTGCTTAGAAAACCCACAGAGGGACTGAGTACCCTCCACTCACTATGGTCAACATAGTTGCCAGTCACTTCCAAAATACTAAAACAAACAGATTTTATTTGTTAACTTTAGTTAAGCTTTAAATAATTTAGTCCTGCACCGTCTTCTGGACTGAGAGGTGAGCGGGGGAGCCTTGTGCACTGGATCAAAGATTTTTTAATGGGTCTCTGATTATTTAGCTCAGGTTTGCAAACTAGAACAATGTAAAGCCAGCTCACTGTTAGGAGAGAGTCAACAAGTTACAGTAAACTTTGATGTGAGAGTGTAGGCGTTACATTGATATGAATGCAATGTCTGTTGTACAAGTCAAAGATCTTTGTTCTGTCTTATGTTATTACCCTGTGTACATGTACAATTGAGAGAGTTTTTTGTTCTGTTAGTTGGATGTTTTTATCTTGTATACATGATTTTGTGTTTATATTTTCTTGGGTGATACCTAAGACAATATTTCTGACAATATTTCGGCCGGACAATAAAGTTTATTCTATTCTATTGTATTATATTTATACTATTATTCTTATTATATTATATTCATAGTCCAACTATAAATTCTAATGTACTGAATTGTTTTAAATATTTTAATTTTTAACCATTTTAAATAAGCTTTAAATATTTATCATAAGTGTCTGTATACACAGATATAAAAGAAAAAAGAAAAATAAGTAAATTGACTGCATTGTAAACAATTTGCAATAAATTGATCCCAATACCTCAAGATTATTCTAACGTAACTCAACCTTCAAAGAAAATGTATCAAATGAAATGTTGGCTTTCAAGAAAATCCCCAAATTTGAAACAAGCTTTTTTGTTACAACAATAAGATGTAGACGAGCCTATAAATGTACATAAAGTGTAATTTCTCTGAATATTCTGCTTGCTTTTGACCTCATAATCTCAGCAATGGTTAATCTCAGTCTGCTGCTAGTCAATGATTCGTTGCCTCTGTCATATCATAGTCAAACTATGAATTTATTCATTTGGTGCTTAACTGGACACGGATGATACACATAAGACCTTTTCTTGAACACAGTATGCATCGTACAGTATATAATGCCTGTAAAGCATTACTATCATGTAGGAAGGCCATTACTCACCTTCCTTCTCTGTGGCACTTTTGTCATCCTCCAATTCATTACATTGTTTTTTATCGAGCTCTTCCAGCTAAATAGCAATAGGCCATAGACTGTTTCTCATGCCTATCCCTCAGTGAATAGTGATCATAAAACCTCACATACCCTATCTCCTGGGCATGTTAGCAGCTGGTGACAGCTGCTGAGACTCTCCATGCAGTGATGGATGCACTAATGTATCAATCTCTAAGCATTGATGTCTTTGAAAAGTAACACGTTCTGTGTTTTCAAATATGTATTTTTACTGTATGGACCAGATCTCTCCTTCCACTAAATGTATGTCAAATTGAGTTTATTCATATATCCCAAATCCCAAGGTTTTCATGGTGGTATATGCCCTGCTGTGACTCTTGATTTAGATAAGGAAACACTCTTCCAAGACAGACAGACATGCAATAGGTGCTAATTGCATGCACACATAGACACAGGGAAGTAGCCAATTTTAGAAATACTGAAGTCATGATTCCAAACTCGTGTGGCAAAACCATAACCAGGAGGACAATTCTGAATAACCACGAGGAAAAGTCAGTGAAATAGAGTGGACTTTTTTTCTTCTCACATTTAATCATTAGGCTACATTTAACCGTTCACTAATATAGTTGTAGGTGAGTTCCCCCAGTGATTTTCAGATTTTTGTTTGTTTTTGTGGTCAGAAGAGGGTACAAACATGCAGCATTTCACAACAAAAGGCAACAAATTGAGAAAACAAATCTTTTTTTGTGTAGCAGGTTTTTTGCTATTTTTCCTATCCTTTGATAATTGACCATCTTGCAACTCCTTGAATTTATCTTGTGACTCCTTTAAGGGGTCCCGTCCGACCTTGTTTGAAAATCATCCTACATGATAATCAAAATGCTGTTTCAAAGCCCTCTCCACAGATTTCTTTTGAGAGAACCAGTTTAATTCCAAATAATAAACTAACATTCCCCTTTAAAAGAGCCCCACCTACTGGCAACAGAAACAAAGTGGAGGGGGGAAAGTAATTTAGAAATTAATATAATTCTGAATTAATGCATGCAATGAACACATCATAGATTGTGAATCGACTATTTAAGGTCAGTGGCTGGATATAATAGTTTAAAACTGGCGTTATAATTGTGCTTGGCAAGAGAGACCGCGAGTTTGTGAAAACCACAATGTGCATGCCCAAAACCTTTGGCAACGTGATGCTACCTGCTGTTGTCGTCGTAGTTGTCAAACTGAGATCACCATGAACAATGGGGATTATCTTCTACGACACACATTTAAAAGTCTCCCTTTGAGATAAACACCTTGGTGTTTACCAGCCGTGGGATATTGTAATAAGCCAAAAAAACAAAGCAGGTTCTCCAGTAAAAAGAGATAACTGCTAGCTTTCTAGCTAAAAGACACTTATTATTAGTATTATTATTTATTTATTTTTATTTCCCATGTGTGTTTATTATTTCGGAGGGGAAAGTACAGGCTTTCAGGATCTCAAGCTACTTTCTGACAGGTTTACCAAACAGGAAAGCTGCAGGACAACGCGTTTGAGAACAGGTATGTGCCCAGTAGCATTATCTCCAGTGATAACTGTGGCAGAGTGTGAAATAGCGCATTATGTCGAATTTTCTGGTTTAGCATCTGTTCAAAGTAGTTGTTGGCCCACCATTGTTTCTACTGAGAAGAGACTTATTATAAAGTGCGGACAGTTAAATATTCAATAGAAGAGGATGGATAAACCATTGAGCTGGTTCAATTGTAGCTCTTCTTGTATGGACAATAAAACAACTTCGGACAACTGACAAAACTAAAACGAAGGGGAAACATTTGGAGTTGTCGTTATTTATAGATTATTATGATGTAATTTTACTGGTCCGGCCCACTTGATATCAAATTGTGCTGAATGTGGCCCCTGAACTAAAATGAGTTTGACACCCCTGCTTTAAGGATTACATTCACACAGCAGGTTCAGGTGTCAGTGCTCCAGGTTTATCAGACTGCAACATTTCCTAAATTTCCCTCGGGATGAATAAAGTATCTATTATTTAGTGACTTTTGAATGGATAAATGGTCATCAATGTATAGTATGTATGTATTCCCCCCCCTCTTCTTAATCTGAAGTAACTGTGGATACAGAGAGGGCATAATCCCAGAGGCCTAATTTATTTCCTGCAAGACTGCTGTGTTATGTGCTTTAGTTGTATATATTCTGACAGGTATTTCTTTCGTTCCAGACTAACTGTAAATTATGGTTGCTCAAAAACCTAAAAGATTCGCTTGAGACACCTCTGAGGCTGCACACATTACAACCAAACCTGCTGATTTATGGGTTCAATTATCTTTTACAGTCAAGACAGATACATCCAAAGGGTGCACGAATAATAAGCCTTTAAGTATATAAATGGTTCACATTGAAGAAATCCCCATCTATTATTCCGGCAACTTGACAAAAAAGAAATTCAATATATATCTCCAACAGCAGAGCACTGTCAATGTACCAATGCTGCTGTAGTAAAGGTTGTAAAACACGTTTCTGCTCGGTGGGTGCTGGTGTCCTTTACTTTCCTTTACCTTAAGTTAATGCTTTGCCTACTAATTAATTGCACAAATGCGTTGTTTAAGATGGTTGTGGCTCAGGAATGCAGTCAGTGCACTATTGAATACAGATTCAGTATGTTTCCACTGGAACAGAGTTCATTAGTGAGCTCCAACAGCCAAAGACTGTTTTGGTATTCAAGTTTCAAATACGACAGACTAGCTTTGTCAATAATTTACACCAGGAGCTCTGTGCGAGCAGAGCATATTTGGTCGTTAAAGTTTGAGTGACACCTTAGTCTAGTTTCCACGGAGATCAACCTTGACATGACATTAATTCATAAAGACGGGAAACACAAGATCAGTCGTTTTTAATCAACCTACTATCTACGTGTCTGCCCGTGTCCACAGGCCATCTTCCCCTAGATACTCAATCAGTGCTTGTACTATTGGACACGTTTCATTCTGGATTTTAAATTTTCAGCAGTCTCTTGTCAATCAAGTTAAAAGACGGAATACGGTGTGTTGTAGTAATGGTTCAAAAATTTCAAGTACAGGCTGGAAAACCACACTGCACAATGTATGTTTCTATGCCTCGAGTCCTTTCTTCATGTTTTGTTTGCGGTCTTGAACCATTTTCCTGCCCATAACGGGAACTAGAATTAACTGTTTTTCTCAGCATGGCTTTGTACTCCTTTGCTGCAGAGAAGAATACTTTTATTTTTCAAACCAACATTCAGTCACACCGCTCCTTGGCATAAGAGGCAAAGGATGCTGGATTGTGACTTCATTCCTAAAGATTGTAAAAGATGTCCTCCAGTGTGATACGATGGCACTGCATTGTTTCATTGTTATAGGGTTGGATGGACAGTATGGAATCTGATGTAATGTAGAGTGTAGTGTATGGAGTACGTTGTTCCCTGTAAGTAGACACAAGACACAAGTGCTTAATTCATATGTATGAGTTTGAAAGTGAGATTCTGGTAATGGTCCTAATTTCATTATATTACCTATTGTTATCTTTTATTTGATATTTTATTGAATATCTGTATCTGTGAGGAGTGGATGAGTTACAGTAATAGTGCATGGGGTGGATCAGCTTAGCCTCATAGATTACAACAAATGACCATGCTCAGTTGAACTAAAGCTCTTCTGCACCGGGATGATCTTTATTCCATTTGCGTGCACAGCAACAAACATGATCCTCTGTGCCAAGCTGTTTGTAGAAACCCAGCATGATTATAAATACAAATTTTCCCAATTGCAGTTCTGCTTTCCTGGCAGTAGGGGGCAGTGAGTAATTGCTCAAAAGGGGATGGACTGTGTCTCATCCTCACTGTGACAATGGGAGACGCTGTGTATCAAGGAATAGACTCTCCTAGTCGCCAGTTCTCTATACTTTGGAAATGGAGCTATTGCAGGACTAAAACAAACGCATTTGACTGAATAAGATGTCATATGAGTATAGTTAAATAGAGCCCATATAAAGAAAAAAGAAGTAGATTTTATTAATTCCTCTTCTTTGTTATTTTGTATTACACACACACATGAAACTCATGCACATGCATTGGAGAGATGCCTGACAGCATGGCTGCAAAATGGTCGGCACTCCAAGCAGTTTTGGGTTCAATGTCTTGCTCAAGTGCACCCCTACCTGTCTGACTCCGATCTGAACCGGACACCCACAGGTTCCCAATTCAAGTCCTTGTGCCTTTTTTATAATTAGGCTTAACCCCAAAACCTCCTACAACAAGCGATTTTTAGTAAACAAATACCCCAGGAATTTACTTATCAATGCATAGAAGCTTTGTTTCAGCTTCAAGACATACATGTATCCCAATAATCTTTAGAGATATGGACTTTCTCTCTGCCTTTTCTTATAATCTGTACTTACAAATTACTATCTCAATAAGCCAGCCTATAGGAAACTGTTAGTTTATTTACGCAGCTGTGTTGGTTTGTTATTTCATTATGCACTGAAAACTAATTTAAAGTCCTTTTTTTAATTTTTGGACACACCTGGTATTAAAATTGTACCCTGAAACTATCCCGTGTTAAGTTAGTTTTAAAAATATGTGCCATCAGGCAGAGGGATGCTCGTACTTTTACTATGTGCTGGCTTAAAAAGGCAAAGGTTTAGAGGGTTAGAGGGAAAAAAGATTTTGGCTTAGAGATCTTTTTACTGTAACAGACACGTAAAGTGTGGATGATGGAATTTCAGGAGCTCCATTTCTGCCTGCGGGCCTGTATGGGCGACAGAAGCGGCTCTACCGGCTTATAAGTAATGCAGCAGCAGGTATCCGTTTTTAATCACGTTTTGATCTATGGATGAAAAGCAACAAAAGATTACCTGAAATAGTTTATTGAAGCGTCCTTATTGGATTTACTTCAGTCATGAAGTCAGTAGAAGGTTTTAAATGCATGTCTAGCTTGAATGCACACACTGTTAAATAGAGCAGAGGTGGCAGGGTGTATTATTATTATTTTTTTATGTAAAGGATTAAGTGTATCTAAAAAGTTATTCACTGCAGGCAACCACCTCCAGTGATACTGTAAATACAAAGGCTTAAAATTTAATGTGAAATTATAACGACTGGCTGTGTCATTGAAGTTATGTTCAAGTGCGCCTTTCATTAGAAATGCAGGAGGAGAGTACTTCAAAATCCTCGCTACCGCACTGCTTCACTAATCTCCCTGATTATTGATCAGATTGATTTGTTAAGTATTGATCCCTTTTCCAGCAGCCTTATCAGGCAAACTTAAAGTACATCTGCAGATGAGGGAAGATTATTAGAGTCTGAGGGTTTACACTGACAGAATCTCAATGTAAATGTGATTAGACTTGTCAGAGTATCTACAAACTGTTGAGAAAGTTTACTGTGAAATTCTCAATTATGCCCAAAGACCAATGTTGCTGCCATTCAGGCCTGTTCAGTTAGAAAAGCACATGGAGAATAGAGAAGAGGAAGTAGAGGAGAAGAAGAAGTGTCACCTATTCCAATATCAATCATCAATCCCACTTGTTACCCTTCAGGCCATTTCCAGTTTCCCCATTGTGCAGCGCCTAAGGGTTGACCGACTGTGCCTTGAATTATGCTGACAGACTATGTGGTGGTGAATGAATGTCACATTAAAGGTGGACCGAAAAGTAGAAATAAAGGATTTTTTGATTGAAAGGAATGTCCAAACGACCATTCTGAAATGGTGTTTTATAACCTTAAAGCCAGTTTAATATACTGTCTGTGAAAGTGTGTATTTTGACACTACCACAACATACTGTAGTGGTTTCAAGGTGTTAATACTGCATAAGCATACATCAATATGCTGATAATGTGATTATGATCATTTTAAGACAAAATATTCCCTCAAATATGACCATATACAGTGGAAAAGTGGATGGGAATGCAGACTTGATGACTTAAATGTGATTGGGGCTGTCATGGGAACAAAGTCCTGCCCAGCGTAAATGGTTTAAGCAAAAATGAGTTTAAAAAAGTACAGTATTGTTGGGGGTTAACAAGGCGAATAGCAGCTGGAGACCCTGGACACAGAATTTTGGTAGAAAGTTTTCTCTATTTAATGAAATGAGAAAACAGAATGAAAGAATAGTTTTACATATAGGGAATTAATTAAAGTAACAGAAGAATATCAGGACTTTTATCCTCACATTTTTCTTACACATTAGACCATACATTTTCAGGCATTTTTCTTTAACTTTAGAATTTAATTGATTTAAATGTTATACTTTCGATCATTAAAACCTAAACATTTCAGTGGAACTTATACAGATATATGAAGGCTCTTTTGGTCTCTTGATTTAACAAATTCCTTAACAGTTAAAGTTTACTCACAGTTTAAACAGCTGTCCAGCAAATACCACAACTGTTGCATTTGGTCGGAGTGACGAGCAGGCACAGAAAAATGAAGATGTGATCTTTTAACCGCTAGGATTGATTGCTAATCTTACTTTTTTTATTAAAAACTTGTATTTCTCATAGAAAGGGTTTTTACTCCTCATTAGGGTGAGTGCTGTACTGGGCTTGTATGGAAGTTCAACACGATGACTGCATTTCAGTGTATGTCTTGCTCATGGTAACACTAAGTTCATACAGTTTTGTTCTGACTGTACAGAAGAGTCTAGTACATCATGAACAGGCTCTCTGGCTGTCCTCTGGACCGTGCCTGAGACCTGCCCAGCTGCCATTTGGTGTCTGTACAGCCATCAATTTCCACTCGCTCCCCTCCAGCCAACACACACACACACACACACACACACACACACACACACACACATACACACACACACACACACACACACACACACACAGACACAGACACAGACACACAGCCTGCAGTGCCAGGATGTCTATCGTCCCTCATGCCCTCAGTCAGATTGCCCTTGCCTGCACCACTCTGCACCCACAGTGTCAGTCTTGGCTGACAGCAGGCTGGCATTAGCCAGCTAACATTTTCTGGCCTCTGTTTGCATAGCACGGGCAGAGCTGTTGGCTGTACGCTGTGCTGATACTCGCCTCTTAGCATCAGAGCAGCTTACAAATGCAGTCATTAAGATGACAAATTTCATTGGTTTGTGAATTGGTGTTTCTGCCAAAGTTCTGCTTGGTTACACATGTGTGGAGTTAAGCTTGATTTATAGTTGTACGTTAAGGGGAGTGTCGGACCTTACGCACATAGGTACCGCTGCTTGTGTTTTCTCCAATAAGTTTCAGGTGATGACACCATTAAATGAAAGAAAGCTTTAGTAATCTTCTGCTTTTCAGTAATGCATCTAATAAGAACATCTTAACGCAAACCTTCAGCTCACTGCTATAGTCTCTTATTCTATATAAGAGATATAGATAAGTATATTGTTTAGGATTATTTAACCTGATCATATACAAAACATGCGTTCGGTGTGGCAGCAGTGCTATAAATCCAAACCTGTGACGTAAGTATCTATGATGGGACTTAAAGCATGAATACATCTTTAGTCTGGAAGCATCACTGTCATTCCAAGTAGTGTCTTCTACTGTAAGATGTGTCTCCATTAGCAATATTATCCCCATCACTGAACATTTTTCTTTTATCAATATTTATTTCACCAATCCCTGCTTGGTATTTCATCTCTTAAAGGGGTACTCCACCGATTTTAGTATTGCACTTCCATGAAGTTGGGGGACTTGCAGGTGAAAAAAAAAGACCAAAACACCATCCATTCATCCATCGTCTACCGCTTATCCAGGGTCGGGTCGCGGGGGCAGCAGCTCCAGTAGGGTACCCCAAAGTTCCCTTCTCTGGGCCACATCTGCCAGCTCCAACTGGGGGATCCAGAGGCGTTCTCAGGCCAGTGAGGAGATATAATCTCTCCACCGAGTCCTGGGTCTTCCTCGGGGTCTCTTCCCAGCTGGACGCAGGTGGCATCCTTACTACGCAGGTGGCATCCTTACTAGATGCCCGAACCACCTCAACTGGCTCCTTTCAACGCAAAGGAGCAGCGGCTCTACTCCGAGTCTCTCACAGATGGCTGAGCTTCTCACCCTATCTCTAAGGGAGATGCCAGCCACCCGTCTGAGAAAACCCATTTCGGCCACTTGTACCCGTGATCTCGTTCTTTCGGTCATGACCCAGCCTTCATGACCATAGGTGAGGGTAGGAACGAAGATCGCCCGGAAGATCGAGAGCTTTACCTTCTGGCTCAGCTCTCTTTTCAGTCACAACGGTGCGTTAAAGCGAATGTAATACCGCCCCCGCTGCTCCGATTCTCCGGCCAATCTCCCCAAGGTACTTGAACTCCTTCACTTGGGCTCAATCCCTACCCGGAGTAAGCAATCCACCGGTTTCCCGCCGAGAGCCATGGCCTCAGATTTTGAAGTGCTGATCCTCATCCCAACCGCTTCACACTCGGCTGCGAACCGATCCAGTGACTGCTGAAGGTCACAGACCAATGACGCCATCAGGACCACATCATCTGCAAAGAGCAGTGATGAGATCCTCAGGCCACCGAACTGCAACCCCTCTCCTCGACGACTACACCTCGATATCCTGTCCATGAAAATTACAAACAGGATTGGTGATAAAGCACAGCCCTGGCGGAGGCCAAAATTCACTGGGAACGAGTCCGACTTATTGCCGAGTATCCGGACACAACTCTCGCTTTGGGCGTACAGGGATTGGATGGCCCTCAGAAGTGACCCCCTCACCCTATACTCCCGCAGCACCTCCCACAGTATCACCCAGGGGACCCGGTCATACGCCTTCTCCAGATCCACAAAACACATGTAGACCAGGTGGGCGTACTCCCAGGCCCCCTCCAGGATCCTTGCGAGAGTGAAGAGTTGGTCCGTTGTTCCACGACCAGGACGGAATCTGCATTGTTACTCTTCAATCAGAGGTTTGACTATCGGCCGAACCCTCCTTTCCAGCACCTTGGAGTAAACTTTACCGGGGAGGCTGAGAAGTGTCATACCCCTTTTTGAATAGGGGAACCACCACCCCGGTCTGCCACCCCCTAGGCACTGTCCCAGACTTCCATGTAATGTTGGCGTGTCAACCGAGACAGCTCCTCAACACCCAAAGCCTTCAGCATTTCTGGACGGATCTCATCAACCCCTGCGGCTTTGCCACTGTGGAGTTGTTTGACTACCTCAGTGACTTCCAACAGGGAAATTGACGATGGTCCCCCATCAGCTTCCAGCCCTGCCTCTACCATAGAGGGCATGTTAGTCGGATTCAGGAGTTCCTCAAAGTGCTCCTTCCACCGTCCGATAACCTTCTCAGTCGAAGTCAGCAGGGTCCCACCCTTGCTGTACACAGCTTGGATGGTTCCCCGCTTCCCCCTCCTGAGGTTCCGGACGGTTTTCCAGAAGCACCTTGGTGCCGACCGAAAGTCCTTCTCCATAGCTTCTCCGAACTTCTCCCGGAACATAACCCAGAAGTACTCCTTCTTCAGTCGAACGGCTTCCCTGACCATCGGGGTCCACCGAGGGTTACTGCCCCTTGAGGCACCTAAAACCTTGAAACCACAGCTCCTCACTGCAGCTTCAGCAATAGAGGTTTTGAACATCGCCCACTCAGGTTCAATGCCCCCAACCTCCACAGGGATATCTGAAAAGCTCCGCCGGAGGTGTGAGTTGAAGATCTCCCGGACAGGGTCTTCCTCCAGACGTTCCCAGTTCACCCGCACTACCCGTTTGGGCTTACCAGGTCTGTCCAGAGTCTTCCCCCACCCCTTGATCCAACTCACCACCAGATGGTGATCAGTTGACAGCTCCGCCCCTCTCTTCACCCGAGTGTCCAAAACATGCGGCCTCAGATCAGATGATACGATCACAAAATCGATCATTGACCTTTGACCTAGGTTGCTCTGGTACCACGTGCACTTATGAGCATCCTTATGTTCGAACATGGTGTTTGTTATGGCCATTCCATGACTAGCACAGAAGTCCAACAACAAATGATCGTTCGGGTTTAGATCAGGAAGGCCATTCCTC
This sequence comes from Cottoperca gobio, assembly GCF_900634415.1. Lineage (NCBI taxonomy): Eukaryota > Metazoa > Chordata > Actinopteri > Perciformes > Bovichtidae > Cottoperca > Cottoperca gobio. The sequence goes on along the minus strand of NC_041373.1, from coordinate 8,788,168 downwards.
CCAATCACGCCTCTCCAGGTGTCTCCATCGTTTCCCACGTGCGCGTTAAAGTCTCCCAGCAAGACTACGGAGTCCCCCCCTGCAGGGCTCCATTCAGGGTCTCCAAGAAGGCCGAATACTCCGAACTGCGCTTTGGGGCATAGGAACAAACAACAGTCAGAGTTTTCCACCCCATAACCCGAATGCGTAGGGAGGCGACCCTCTCGTCCACTGAGGTGAACTCCAACGTTGCGGCGCTCAGCCGGGGGCTTGTGAGTATCCCCACACCCGCCCGACCACTCATACCTTGGGCAACTCCGGAGAAGAATAGAGACCAAAACACCAGCGCCTTATATATCCATAGTATGAGTCAAGCTCCAAAAATACTTGATCCTACCTTTCCCATATTGCAATACTCAACAGTGTCTCTCATTAGGCCTTCCCTGCCTGTTCATTTCCATGTCTTTCAAACTCCAGACACTCAGTTCATAACACAGACTTTGAGTCAAAAATGTGTTTTCTCAAACTCCGATCTGAGATCACCCTGAAGACATCATCAGGGTGGTTTTCTCTTTAGACTTTAGAAAGTGCACTTCAGAGCCACAGAGGACATTCTACAGTGTTACAAATATCTGTTGATTAATGTTTAAAGATGATTTGTTAAAGTTTTACAAATCACTTGATAATCAATAACCAATACTTAATGTGTACAATAGTAAACTGTTAAAATAACATACATTTGATTAAATTAGTAAACATCATTAATAATCAAATAATATATTAATGATCATTTATTAATGATGATTATTAGTTATTAGTTAATGCAAACAAATACCTGTGAAGTGCAATTATGTTAATAGACTGGAGTTTATCTGAGATGGTTACTATGACTACTGTATACAAATGACCCCAGCATATAGTGTTGATGTCGTGAGTCAAACAAAACACCACACTCCTTCTCGATTGTTTGTATGCTTCCCCCCTCCCCCAATACTTGAAATGAGTGCTGCTATTACATTGATTCCATTAGGTTAATCATTACATTTCATATCTACATAATGTCCATATCTCACTCGCTGTTCTCATTACCATTGGATCATTACTTCCTCTAATACCATGTACCTTCCAGCTGCTCTTTGTCAGCGGTAATTAGGTGATGATCTGTAGCAAAAGATATTAAGACGAATTCTAAGGGCAATTGGTGGTATCATAGAATGAGATAAGTCCTTCTTCCAGTGCCCTGATTAAGTTATAAAATTGCTTTGGGGCACTTTGGGAAGATGGGACAGCGAATCTATTTTGAAATGCCAAAAACAGTTCAGCAGTACTTGCCTTTTCTTGCATATAGAGAATATTGCTGCTGCAGTCTATTGCTTTATGGAGGTATATTGAAATCTCTCACTTTCCACCTACTCCCCTCCCGTTGAATATTTATCCAATCTCTCCTCCATCATACTGTTATAGTTAGATGAGAGATTTATGATCTCCAAAATAAAATGGATGTATTTATCCATTCTGTAACTTCATATTTACTGACTGCCAATGGAGGCATGTAAACACAATTATCTCTTGGGGGAAAGTCATAGAGATTTTTAAGCTGTGTTGCTTAAAATTGAGAAACGTACGACCACACAGTCATTCTGACACTATTTTGAAATTATACATTAACATAGTTTCAGCTTTTGTAATCAGATTTTAAGTAAGCATGTAGAGAAAGTGTATTCACTTGACCGGAAAAGGCCATGTCTTTTAAAGGGTGATAACTGCATTCTTTTCCCCCATTAAAGACTTAATCTCCAAGCATTGAGCTATTCTCTCCATGGCAACACAGATGAGGATCGGTGCGTGCATGCTGCGTGCGTCCGTGTTCCAAGATGCCTTTTACACAGTCAAATTATTTGTTAATTTGCGCTTTATGCATTAAGCTCCAACTTCCTCACTGACTCCTAGTCTGTAAAAACATCATTGCTGAATCATGTACAGTAGGCATTAGAGAAAATTGAGTACCCAAAAGAGTATCCTTGGTAATCTATTCGGCAGTATGTTCTCTGGTTTCTTATTCTATTTCGCCCACAGAATCCCATTCATGATTCATCCCATTTCTTTTGTTCAATAGCAGGGCATCACAGCTGAATCAATCCTCTCGTGTCTAGTTTTGCAAGAGCGCTGGAGTTCACAAATATGAATTGTTAAGCTACAGATCAAGGGGAGAAAAAATACTTTTTGAATATGCTGTGTATATTTTAAAATTTAGTGGAACCTTCCTTAAAGTGCAAGACAGCGATAACTTTAACTTATGGAGAGGAGTAATAATTTATGACCATAGCAACTCTAGCAGGAGAGATCAGAGATACATTACAAGAAATACAGGTCTTTGTGGGGAAATTAGGTAGGTTGGTGTTGGTTCTACCAACATATTGAAAGGGATTCAGAAGAGAAAAAGTAGTTGTGCAGGGATATAAGATTATATACCATTTACCGTAAATAATTAAATGAGATTAAATGCAATTATGGGGTTATGTAAACGGCTTCATTGCATGTCAAGAGTCACTTTTCTTTTTGTCTTACTAAGAATGCTTTCCGGCAAACCAACTTAGTCAGAGACATTTACGCTATGTCGTTGACCAGCTAGATTTGACAGGAAAATGCTACTTGAGGGAACTTTATAAAAATCTCCATGGCAACAAGGTTTCTGCTGTGAGAACTAAACTGCCCTTAACGTAGACATACATGAACATTAAATCTAGTCCGTGCCTTAGTAATGGAGGACACCCATACGCATATATGAATATGAGTGGACGTTACTAGTCGGCTTGTAAATGAGCCACTGATGGTGTCACAACAAGTCGAGGGTGGACCCAAGTGCAGCACACAGGAAACCAAGGATAATTGGTAATGAACTTTATTAGTAATCAGGAGCAGGTTATGGCCGAGTACACTGATCCACAGCGGAATTAATATTCCTGGGAAACGTCCATCCGTTCCTCCTCAGCCTCCGGGGGTGTCTCCTCCTCATCAGATGCCTCTGACGAAGAAGGGGGGCAAGCCAGTCGAGATGGGACCCCCAATGGTGGGGTGGTCTTAGCTGGATGGTCAGGCTGCCGACTCCCTGATCAACCGGGCATCCAGGACGTGTCGCGCAGGAACCCAACACCTTTCCTCAGGACCATAACCTTCCCAGTCCACCAGGTATTGCAGACCCCTTCCATGGCGGCGGGAACGAAGGAGACGACGAAAGGTGTATACAGGACCACCATCGATGAAGCGAGGCAGCGGAGCAGCCGGGATCAGTGGGCTCTCCCGCACAGGTTTAACCCTGGAAACGTGGAAGGTTGGATGTATCCGCATGGAACGGGGCAACTTTTGTTTGACTGCCACAGGGTTGATAACTTCCTGGATCTCAAACGGGCCGATGAACCGAGGCGCCAATTTTTCCGATTCTACCCGTAACGGGATGTCCCGAGTGGACAGCCACACTTTCTGGCCCACTAGGTATTTGGGGGCGACGGCGGTTGGCAGTCATGACGTACCGGTCCGTCGAGTGGAGGAGAGTAGCTCTAGCCTGGGTCCAGGTTCGGTGGCAGTTAATGAAAGCCTGGACGGAAGGACAGGAGACCTCTTTCTCCAATGCGGGGAACAGTGGCAGCTGGAACCCGTAGGAACACTGAAATGGGGACAGTCCAGTGGCTGAGCTGACTAGGGTATTGTGGGCATATTCCACCCACAGGAGCTGCTGAGACCAGGCCGAGGGATGTTTGGAAATCATGCACCGAAGTGCTGTCTTCATCTCCTGATTTTTCTGTTCCGTCTGCCCATTTGATTGTGGGTGGAATCCGGAAGATAGGCTGACGGTGGCCCCCAGGAGCGAACAAAACTCCCTCCAGAATATGAACGTGAACTGGGGTCCTCGGTCGGAGACCACATCGGTAGAGAGTCGAAAGACATGCAGCAGAACCAGTTCCTTGGCCGACGGGAGCTTGAACTATAGTCAGGATGGTGGTATGACCGTTGGACATAGGCAGGCCGGTTACAAAGTCTAGAGAGATGTGGGACCAGGGACGATGGGGCACTGGTAGCAGAAGGCCGGCAGGAGCTTGGTGAGACGGCTTGTGCTGACTACAAATGAGACACGCATTGACTAACCCACGAGTGTCCTCCTCCAGGGTGGCCCACCAGAATCTCCGTAGAAGAACCTCCTTTGTCCGTTGGAGGTTGGCAGGTGAGCCGGGAACTGTGGGCCCATTGAATGACCTCAGATCTAAGATCCAGAGGAACAAACAGGCGGTCCGGCGGGCAGGAACTAGGACCATGCTGATCTTTCAAGGCGGCTTTAACCCTCTCCTCCACCTCCCAAGTGAGAGAGGCAATCAAGCGGGGTAATGGAAGGATGGGATCCAGCTCGTTGATGGAGTCCATCCCTCCCACAAACAGACGGGTCAGGGCGTCTGGTTTAATGTTGTGGGAACCAGGCCGGTAGGACATAGAAAAGTTGAACCTGGTGAAGAATAGGGACCACCTGGCCTGCCGGGAGTTCAGTCTCTTGGCTGATTGGATGTATGCCAAATTCTTGTGGTCAGTCCAAACCAGAAAAGGTAGCTTGGTCCCCTTGAGCCAGTGACGCCATTCATCTAGCGCAAGCTTAACGGCCAATAACTTCTGGTTCCCGATGTCGTAATTCCTCTCTGCCGGCGAAAATTTCTTAGAGAAGAAGGCACAGGGGTGAAGCTTCTGGTCGTCGGCCGCCTTCTGCGACAAGATGCCCCCTACGTCGGAGGCGTCCACCTCCACAAAGAACTGTCTCTCCGGGTCCGGAACTCGCAGGATGGGAGCAGAGGTGAAAGTCCTTCTTTTCCACAAAGAAGAATCCCGCCCCTGCCGATGAGGACGAGGGACGGATAATCCCGGCAGCCAGGGTGTAGCTCAATCGCACAGTCGTATGGACGGTGCGGGGGCAGAGACATGGCCCGGGCCTTGCTGAATACCTCCTGGAAGTCATGGTATTCAACCGGCACCCCCTGATAAATCCGGAACGGAAGATGAGGAGACCGTAGAAGGTGAAACTGGATGGTCTCGTGGTGGTTGCCGGACAGTAGCATCCGAACAGGCATGGTCTGGTGAGTGACGGTCCCCAGGAGGTGGCCATCCAGGGCACTGGCCGGAACGGGGACCAGCAGAGGAACCCGGTCAAGCTGCAAGGCAAGGTCCTAGTCCATGAGGCTAACATCAGCCCCGGAGTCAATGAACGTAGCGAGGGCGTGGGACCTGTCAGTCAACAGCAGTCGAACGTGACACAGGGGTCTTTGGTTGGGGAAGAGTCTTTGGGTTCGGCTCACCAGTATGTTCCCCATTACTGGTGAGCCTGGTCTTTTGCTGGGCATCTGGAAATGAAATGACCACCCTGGCCGCAGTATAGGACAGAGGTTCCTTCGTCTACGGTGCTCACGTTCCTCTGGTGTGCCCCACCTGCATGGGCTCAGGTCCGCCTGGCAATGGCTCAGCATCAAAGCTGGTGGGCGCGCCACAGGTCCTCGCTGCCGGCCGGATGTGAAGTGACCGCTGTTGTTTCTCTCACCTCCTCACCTGGATCCGCGATCCAGTCAGGACGAGAGTTCAATTAATCCATCTAGCAAGGATGGTAACTCAAAAGATACCAGCTCATCTAAATAATCCTCTAGCCCTAGCAGGTAAGCGTCATTTTGAGCTGCAGAATTCCAATCACTCTGGCGAGCTCTGGTCCGAAAGTCAATCGCATAATCAGTCCGGTCTCCCTGCTTTAGACTCATCAGACCTCCGGAGCGGAGCTGGAGGAGGCTCAGGACTAGTTGTAGATCTCATAGCTAGCGTTAGCTGCTGAACCTGGGCAACTAACGTAGCCATCACTTGCTCCTGGGTAACTGGCCGACTGCCATAGCTCGTTCGTCATCGAGGTGAACCTCGCCTCATGATGCTGGATGGCGTTCTCCACCTGCTCCATCCGGTTCAGAGGTGGCGCTGTGTGTGCTGGGTCCATGAGTGGCCAGATTGTTCTGTCACAACAAGTCGAGGGTGGACCCAAGTGCAGCACACAGGAAACCAAGGATAATTGGTAATGACCTTTATTAGTAATCAGGAGCAGGTTATGGCCGAGTACACTGATCCACAGCGGGAAGATAATAATCCGCAAAGACCAACCAATAGGTAGCAGGCAAGGGGTAAATTGGGGCCGGGCGGAGGGTCGGGAAACAGGCAAGGCAGACAGGTCCAAAACAGGCTTGGTCGGGAAACAGGCAAGGCAGACAGGTCCAAAACAGGCTTGGTCGGGAAACAGGCAAGGCAGACAGGTCCAAAACAGGCTTGGTCGGGAAACAGGCAAGGCAGGCGGGCGGGGCAGGCAACAAGAGATCTGTTTGGGGACGAGCGCTGGAAAGACTTGCATGATACAGAGTACAATCTGGCACTGAGTGAGTGACTGGGAGAGGCTTAAATAAGGGCTTGATTAATTGGCAGCAGCCTGAGCCCAAGGTGAGGTGATGAGGTGGGAGTGGCTGGCTGGTGAGGTGAGAAGGAGGCGGGGTGTGGAAAAGTACTGGGCTGAGGTAAGAAGTACTGGAGCAGACTGTGACAGATGGTTGAGCACAAATGAAGCAGATGATGCTAATCGGCTAACGTAAGCGTCTGAAGTGCAACTGACACTAATGAAACTAGCTGGCAAGCAATGTAGGCTCGCTACATGCTCCTCCAGAGGATGAACACTCATGTTCACAACGTCTGTTTACATCTAGGCAAGTCATGATGCATATCTTTTTCGTGACTACTAACGCTCTCTTCCACAAATGTACCATGTTTATAGTTAGGTGGCACCACAATAAATAAACAATAAAGAAGTTCCTAGAAAAAATACTACCTTTTGGGAGGCTCACAATGCTAATGTTCTGTTGAGTTCACTGAACCTTTTGGCCGGGCTGGTATTATAAAGTGTCAACAATTTGATTTCTAGCATTTGTATTTCCACACCTTTTTTTTTAGAATGTGTAAATTTAATTCAAAATTCTCAACAACTATTTTAGTCTTTAGATCTGTGTGAGTGACTGAGTCAACAACAAGCAAATATTAAACATGAATGCACACACCAAGGCCACCTTTACCTACACCTCCAGTTCCACATTACTATGCAGACAAGTGAAGGAACTGAGCTGTGTTGCTGGAAGGATGATGCTGGAAGATGCATCACATTTGTGTTTGCTATTCACCCACACTGCTCCTCTTTGTGGAACTCACTATACAGAGCCACTGTGACAAGTGCATGACTCCCACATGAATTATGGATGGTCCCAAGAGGCAAACATGGGGCCAAAAAGCTGTTAGGCCCTGCGGCCCTCTGTGTGTGACATCCCTCACTCCATACAAATTCAGTCCCAGTCAAAACTGACAATAGGTTGTCCTTCATAATCCAAAATGAAGGTTGCAGTTCATTGTATGTAAGCATTAGGGCAAAATGGTGCATAGTATTGGGAGGTTTGATCACTTTTTGACATGCATTCTCTGTTCAAAAAGTCAACGTGCAGTATTTTGTAAGGAACGATTTCTGGTTTTAACAGCTGTAAGAACTCTCATTTAACTTAAATCCTCTCATATTGTCTGTACTATTTCGTGTATTTTCATTATCCTCACATTAATCCATCTGTGCTTCTTGAAATTGGACTGACCAGTCATCAATTCCAGCTCCTCTGCTCAGCTAATATTGCACTGCTACTGTATTCATGGTTCTTAACAGCACTTTAGATTCCCTTGTTGCCGCCCTTAGCTGACGCCTAAGCAGTCTCTTTTGTTTTCTGAGAAAGTAATAAAGGATACCATTGAACCGGTTACATTTTATGGTGTGCTCATATGATGCTGTGGATTGATGCTTCTGGCCCTTTCCCAAACCATTACGCTATCACTTTAATGGTGTTGAGGAATTGGCAAATACTCAGAGCAAAATGTGGCTCTCTTTCAGCTGCCCCCTCCACACACGATGCCAAGCATCTGCAAGCTGCACTTTTAGATATAGAAGTTTTCCACTAACGAGAGTTGACACCTAAACTGGTGGCATTTTCATGCTTTTGCGGTTACTCCATTATATCCACAATGACATGAGTGAATGAGCATAGTATTTGTTTGTAAGAGGAGGAAATTATAGATTAGGAATGCAGGACGAGGCAGGGGAAGCCTTTGAGCCGTAGCAGGAGGATTAATTCCCTTATTAGTTACTCTCTGCAGTGATGCTACACCATGAAAGTCTAATACCATCTTTTTATGGATTTGACTCAATTTAGATTACCTCCCCCTTACATTCAGCAAAAGGATCACAGTGTCTCCTTCTGTTTCTCCTTTTTTTTAAATCTTTTATTTCAGTGGCTTTTCGTTGCTTTGTCAGAGATGATGTAGGAGAGCCGGTGAATAAATTGGAGATTGGCAAAAGGCAGACGCTATTAAGAAAGAGCCAGCTTCACCCCAAACTGAAACGCACACCAACAGAAAAACAATAACAGTCTGTGCTTGGAAGGATCATTAAGGCAACGTGAGAAGTTTCTCTACAAGTAAAAGAGAGCAGGTTTTGCGGTGGATATAGTGATTTTCAAGGTGATTAAAAAGCCATTAGTCTCTAGCAGGTAATTCACAAGATAGTCATTCAAAACCCAGTTAGAAACCAGGAAGGGCTCCGGCTGAAGAAATGACTGTTATTAGATGGAGTTATTATATCAAATTGCCCAAGTGAGAAGGCTCCCCCACAATCTCCTGTCTATGAGCTAAATCGCTGTCATTTAGAAAGATGGGCTTTCATTTCTTCTGGCATTTTCTCATCAAACAGTCGAATCCTGAGAAAAGCCCAAACTTATTTGCTAGGGAATCTTGAGAAAGATTGAATAAAAGTTACTACATTTGTTTAAGTCGGAAGTTGTCTGGCGTCCAGGACTTTAACATTAAACAGATAAAAAAGGAACAAACATGGCCTTGGAAAAAGAGAGTAGACGTTTTTTCTCAATATAGTTTTTTCATATAGACTTTATACGTTGTCTTTTTTATTTGAAGTAACGGGTGTAAAAAAATAAAACTAAAACTTTTCTCACACAATGGAAACTATTATTGAACTCCGGGAAGCCATTATTTTGGTGTCATTCAGGGGTGCTTGTTGAGTTGTGCACAGAGTATGCTTTTCTAATGTATATTTGTACTCTACATTGACCACAAACTTCTATTTCAAATTATAATCATGATGTAAATCTATTTCTTTTCATGGCTTATTGGCTTCCATCTTTCATTGCAAGCTCCATTATTTTTGAAGATTGCTTCTTGTTATTTGATGATATGAGTTCACCAGCCAATCTGTGCACCAAATTCAACAGAGAGATGGGACGTTGTTCCACAAAAATCAGGTACAGCATGGCATTCATCTGTAGTGATTTGGTAATATTGTATCCACATTTCCATTAAATGCTTCCCCTGTGCTTCGGCTCGGAAAATCTCAATTTCCCGTTCTTTTTGTCTGACCTGCTATATTCCAATTGTAGATCTATTACTTCACCTGAAATGAACCGAAGTGGGATTTTCATCTAGGATATGGCTAATTGTTTAGACAAATAGACATACACCTTGGCATCCAAGAAGTCTAGACTCTAAGCCATAGGCCTAATTTAGCACAACATTTAAGATCAGTCATGCTGTCAGGAAGTTTCATCTGCCTCTCTTGGCCTAATTGGTTGAACTCACAGCACAATTGCCAAAGTCAATTTTTTGATATCTCTGTCAAACCTCCAAGGCAGAACATTGTGTTTCTCTATTTTGTCTTGCCCAGACGGATTGGAGGGGAGAGCTGTTACAATTCATAAGATGTGCTTTTGTAAAGCATTTCCTGACATCCATCTCTGTAGATTTCAGTGGCTTGAAGGTTTACTCTTTCAATCCTTAACTCAGCTGCCATCTTATAAGTTTGTCTTATCCTTGTATTGTGGCCAGGTATGCGCTGCAGACATGGATGACTTCTGAACCTAGTTTCAAGTAGGAAATGTTGTACTCTAGAAAAGAGAAATAACATTCAGTTTTTGTTTTAAGACTGCCAAATCATTCTTGTATGTCAGACAAGTTAAATCTTACATGGAGCTGCAGGTCATGTGATGGCGTCTGGCCCAAAAATACTGCCGTACACATCTACTGCAAAATAATAACTAAGAAGGACTTTCCCAATATGTAACCTCTTAACATCCACTACAATTAAAATCTACCAAGAGTCTTATTTCAATGCTCATTTGGCTAGGAATGTGACGCCTGAACAATGTTTGAGCTGAGTGAACAATTTACACTGGCTTAAATGGAGAAAAGAGCAAACAAGATGAGTGTGCATAAACTGAACATTTATGATCAATTTATAGAACTGTAGTGTATTACTTTTTGATATAGTATAAATGTATTGTTGTAGAATGTTTGGGAAAGGGCAATAACATCATAATGTCCAATTTTACATTGAATACAGACTTAAAGTAAATCTCGAAGATTTTCCTTTTTTAAATAAATGTCTGTTAAGTTAGCATCTATGGCTGAGCTCATGGCCCGCTGATGAAAGTATTGGAATATTTATGTATTTTCAGTATTTTCAAGACTCCGGACTGCTAAACTGTAAGCACAATTCCATTGTTTTCACTCAACAAATATTGAGCAAGCAATCTCCTTTAGACTAATAAACCTCCTCCTTTACATAAATCATTTTAAACTCTTGTCTCTGAATCAGTAAACACAGAAATTAGCCCTCTGGATTAGCTATTGTAGGTAACTGCATAGAGATATACTTTCAGGGAAATTGCAGGTTAGCCAAACTAGCTGCCATTTCATCTTTGCATATGTGAGGCTGTAGGTCTCTGTCGAGTACATTGTTGTGTCAGAGATGGAGAGTATAAATAACCCATAGTCATAATGGACATAATGAGACCCATGTTGAAGTACGGAGATGGTCCTTTAAGGGTTCAAGGGGAAGTTCATATTAAAACCTGATTAGCCCTCCTGTGGTGTTTATTCCAACATTGTTTGGTTGATTCCAACTCTTTTATCTCTGGACTGCATGACCATGAAGTAACATGAATGACCTACTTAAGACTTCAATAACTTCTCATTTTAATAAAAGTGACAGTGTAAGTGATATAATGTTAAATACAAATCAGCCAACCATAACGGCCTCATTGGTAAAATGTAACGCATTATAACAGTCCCGAGAGCTTTGGGAGATTTAACCCCTCTCTGGTTTGCGGAGACAGTGCTCTCGTTTGAGTTAGGGGTTGGTTTGAAACGGGGTTTCATGGAAATAGGAAAGACTGAAGTGGAAGATGAGGCTTATGTGAACAGCACCCTTTTCGGTCTTGAGAGATACGACCAGAGTGATTCCCTTCAGACTTCAGGCCTTTATTAATGTCCCAGTCCAGGTTTTCTCTAAGGGACGCATGACCGAAGTCGAGCTCCCACTTTCATCTCCTAGTTAATGAGAAAAGGCCAGATAACCATTGAGCCCCTCTAGGCTGGAGCAGAGATATTGAGGCCTAGTTCTCGTTGTAATCTCCGAACATAAAGCTTCATGCGCCACTGCTCTGGGATCCAGGACCACTTCAATAAGTCAATATACACATTCAAACATCATGTACAAGATGTGTATTTGCTCTTGTGCTGTATATCAGATGTTTCTTTAAAAGGGAGTTTCTTTCTTAGGATGTTCATGCCCTCTTCCCCGTTTATAGTCCTCAGGTTTGCCTTCAGTAGCTCTTTTGTGTCTTCTCAAGATTTATCAGAAGTATTGGTGGTGAAGGATTGAAATAGTCAATACATTTAGCATCTGCTAATATAAAACACAAAGAAACACAGTGGAAGAGTGGTACATGAAGGTAAAGCTGCACCCTTTAGCATTATTACATGAACAATCAAACCTCCATCATAGTTTACAGACTGACTTTGAGTTATTACACTTAGTTGTGCACACAGTTTTTCTGTGCAATGAGACATTACCACGCCATTTTGAGTGTGCTCACTCTATGTTTTACCTCCAAAAAGTGAGTAAGATAATCTGGCTAAAGTGTTGGTGTGTTTCCAACCTGTCAGATGGTCTGACCGCTCACATTTCTTGCCCTCTTTGCTGATGCAACAATGCCAATTTCTTCCTGTGTGCAAAATGTATGTGTAGTGCTAGCAAATAATTCAAATTGAAGGATGTGCCCGACAAGAGAGCAATTTTTCTTCCCTTTGTTTACTGGAGTTCACAGATTTATTGTGGAATGATATATTGAAGAGAACACCCTTTTCTCTTTTTCATTATTTCAGTGATTGCTCCTCTGTGTTGCCAGTGATTTATTAAGAGCCCTTTGGAAACTTGGTATAAAATTATAAAAAAAGCACGTTGTTTGTAAATTCCCCGAACAAATTCATGAATGTCAAAACTATTATAAAACAAGCTGGAGAAAAGAAATGTTGCCCAGTTCCAAAACCTCTGATCATTTAAATTCCATGACAGTGTCACTTTACCGACCAGTCTCTTCCTCAGGCAGCATGTAGCATTATCATTTAATCGCAGACATCAATATAAATTATCAGTTTTCTGACTGGTCTTCTCATCATTCCACTGCCCCTCCTAAACGGCTCCATTTCCAATCTTCACTCCCATTAACGCTTTTCTGTAATGGCATTAGAAGCGACAAAGGGAAAATAGATGTGCAAAACACATGTTCCAGAAGGAAAGTAATTTCTCGGCATCTGCAGGTAATTGAATTTTAATTGTTATGCAGAAAGGGCATTTGCAAAGGAGTGGGAACAGACAGCCTTATTATTACACCGGCCATCACGTTAACCACTCTGTATGACCACATAAACTGTTTGAAACCGTATCTATTGCACAGGCTAAGGCGTCATCACAGATTGCTCACAAAGACGGAATACACACGTGTGCCCTTGCATACACACTATAGCAGCCCTTAATAATAACACTGGCATGACTCTGCATGCTTGTCCTTGAAATGACTCTGAGCTCATTTACCATTTTGTCCTGTAAGGGAAAATTCTACAACATGGATCAAACGGCAAGATTATTTTGTGGCAGCGGCCCCCTGTTGAAGGAGAGCTGGTAAACGTATGTATTGCTTGGTAATAGGAGTTATGGGGGTCAAAGCCTGTGGCACTGAGAGCTGATATACACGTGCCATTAGGTTGTGTGATTGGATGTTAGACTTTTGGGTTTTATAGTCCCAAAGCTGATTGGTATTGTGGTCAAATGTGGAAAAACTGTAAAAGAGGAATGAATTAGAAGCTTTGCTGTTCATTCATTGATCCTAACCGCTTCATTCAGAGGAACTGGTACTTACTTACTGGTCATCTGAAAGGTATAAATTGACTTGAGGTTGATGAGAGATACAAAGCCATATCCTTCAAGAGATGAGCTTTTTATAGTTGATTACTTAATCAGCCTAATTTATTAGTGTATGTAAACTGTATAACCTCTTTAGTCCAGCTGCCACGTCTGATCCATTCTAACTATTTTAATGTTTTTAATGAGTTTGTTATATTCCATAGTCTATTCTCGCTCAATGTTTCTACTCAATCTTGGATTTAATCAAAGCAGTGGTCTTCTGTTTTTGCTGCCAGCATAAACCTAGAAGTATAGTATATAGGCCTATTGTTGCTATAGCAGTTCAAACAACATTTGCATGTGCATCAGGCTGTTGTAAGCACGTAGTTGCTGCCAGTTACACCAAAAACAGATTTTAATGAACAGTTCAATGACTGCTATCAATGAGCTATCACATTTGATACCTTCAGAAATCCAAAACAACCATTTAAGAACATATTTTCTAGCTGTCCCTTAAGTCTGCATTCAGCCATCTTGCATCTTAAATGTTAATGAGGCAATCTGTTGAATTTTGGTATAAAGCTTTGCAGAAGACGAAGTGGTCACTGCGTCAAGTAGAAACCTGTGGCCCTGCAGCGAAAAGCTCAACCGGTGTGGCCAGACACACAGCCATGCAACGTTAACGATCGAAGTAAGCGCTCTTGGCATTATCGAATAATATCTTTTCATGTTAAATGTCCGGTGTAATCGGTGACACGCGTTTATTATCCGGTGGGAAGTTTTCCTCACCGTGGCATCCTTAATTTAGGGGCGCTATCTTGAACTAAATGTGGGCGCTGCTTTGGAGCTGATAATAATTCCAAGTCCCAGGGAAGACGGCATGCAATCGACAAGGCAAATACTACAATTAATAATGCCAACATGTGTCTAACTAAGCACTGCTACTAGTTTCATTTATTTTTGGTCAAATCTGTGGGTTGCATAGATATTTTTAAACGCATATAACATTTCTGGTAGTGAGCTATTTATTTAAGTAGCGGAGTGATGTGACCGAATGCTACACAGGGATCTGTGACACTCCATGGACGTATATTTTTTTGTCGGAAGAAAAAGACCCTTAGAAATGATTGTGCCGCATCCCGCATTCTGTTCTCCACATTATTCGTCACCATATTGAGATTTAAGTGCTCTGACATTACAGAGCAGAGAGAGGAAGAGACTCTCCCAGGCTCTCCCAGGGAAACAACCCTCACATCCTCCTGAGAGGGTGTGAGCTGGTCGCGAGCCAGTCACTCTCTGCTCCATCCTGTTGACGTCCTACTGCCAGTTGGGCCATTCTGTTAATTTAATAATACTGACTTAAAAGTGTAAATGTGAAAGAAAATCAATATTAACCACACTCACCATTGTTGTCTTTCCCACAACTGCACTAACCCTGCATGAAATGGCGTTTGTCCCGGTGCCGCCTTTTTTAATGGCATATAGGAGCCATTTTGCGTTATTGTTGGCATTTATTATTATTTGGTTTAAGCCCTGCAATATTATGTTGGACACTTGGTGGCGGTGATCCAATGCACTAGGATGTATATAAGGGGACACAGGTGACAGGAAACGGCTAAAACTAGGCTATAGCTCTGGGAAGCCCAGTATGTTCACCACCTTTCTTCATCTGCAATAAACCTACAAACAAAACTTCCTATGCTCGACACAAACGCTCTTATGTTGACTAACTTAATGTTTTTATTGGTCTCTATTGTCGTTCTTTTTAATTACTAAAACACATTGACTTATTAAACTCAATCATGTGACTCAAAACTTAAAAACTTTAACACATTGCAGTTATTATTTAAAAGACAGAAAAATAAATATTCATTAAAAGAAAATGCAAAAAAGAAAATGAAATGCAAAGGCAATTTGTACTTTTATTTACATTTTTAATGTCATCTTTACAAAATCAACACATTGTGCAGTTTGGGCCATTTTTACTGTAAATACAAATCTTCTAAGTGAATTCAAGAGTGTTGGTCCGTGTTGGTTCTTTGTGATAGCTGAGGTTTAGTGCATAGATCAGTTGAAACATTACCAAAGTGTCCACAATCTCATTTTTAAAGAAAACAGAGATTTTCACAGGCTGGTAGGGAACTGGACCGGTCATTGTCACTAATGTATGCAACATCTCCAAGCCCTGCCTCATCAGACTTGTCCTGGATAAATGAAAGATGGATACTAATCACAAAGTCATTCATGGTGTCTACAAATATCAGAGAGTTACATTCATTTTTATGATTCTATTTTTCAATTTATTTTTTGAAGGATCACATAAGTAAGCTGTAGTTAAACATTTTATTAATTGCACACTGTCATTTAAAGAGTAATATTAAAAACATTCTGCAAAGTAGATGCAATCCACTGGATTTAGTTTCCGGGTTTTCAGGATCACCAGATCTACTTTTTTATTCAAACGGTTATGTTTTGATATACGGTATATTTATTTCCATTGAGTTATGAAAAATGAAATGTCTCCAAATCACACAAACTATATGTTTGTATTTTCTGCACAATTTTTCAATCTGTATAAAATCACCTCATCTGTTAATCCAGGTTTATTATTTTTTTTTTTTGCTTCACAGTTTTATACGCCTTCTGTCAGAATAAGGTCATCAGTCAAAGAAGATTGTGATCAAACTCTGTGTAGAATGTGTTGGGCAGGTTCTGGTCCGTGACCTACATTTAAAAACGGAGCAGAAGGACACAACGTCATTATCTATTAGTCAGTTCAAGATTAAGGAAACTAGGTTAAAGTGATAGTTTTGGTTCTTCCCCATACAGTGGTATTTGGTTCTCCATACAAGTGTAATAGATCCTCCAAGTTTGACCAGTCAGCTCCTTCTGTGGCGACAACGAGAGCTCCACCTAGACTGTTCTTCTCCAAAATTAATGAAGAGGATCTAGACCAGCAAACCCCACTACAATGAGCTTAGAAAATGTTTTGAAGAAAGCCCAGTGTTTTTAGATTCATTTACCACAATCTTTTACAGCCCTCTTGCTTCCACTACTTTTTTTTTAATCACTTTGCCACAGCTTAACCTACCACATGTGTAAACAAATATACTGTACAGCACTGAGGGGAGCTGCTGCTGCTGCTGCTGCTGCTGCTGCTGCTGCTGCTGCTGCTGCTGCTGCGTAATCTTACAGGAACAAAGCAGTTCCATCCTTAACATTTTTACAGCTTCAAATGGTGTTTGCTGGTGAAAGAACCGTACCAGCTGAAGTGCTCAGTCTCACCAAAGGAAAGGAGCTGGAACAATCATATAAAGCAGCAAGTAGCCACTATATGAGTAAGAACCACAACTTTAAACTACACAGAATGGACCATATGTTATCAACAAAGGAAACATATCAAAACAAAGAGCTGATCCATATTATTCAGACTCAGCAGGCCAGAGGTCCATGAGGTGGGCAGGTCCTCACTATGGTCTGTCGCTGCAGGGAAAATTTGGTCCGGATCATCAGAGAATGTTTTCCCGTCTAGCTCAGCTAAAAGCACAAATCTGTCAGCATCACGTTCAGTACTCATCCTGTATGTAACCAGTACCAACTGTGTGTGTGTGTGTGTGTGTGTGTGTGTGTGTGTGCGCGTGTGTGTGCCAAATCCAAATAGCTTGCTAACCGTTAGCTAACAGTAACATTCCATCAGTATGGCTTGCTTTGCTAGTAACTTTCCATTTGCAGAGATCATTTTAAAATTCCCTACCACCACTTTCTGTTTTCAAGACTCACTACTGCAGTCTGCAGCACTTGGTCAGACTTTCATCATGTGATGTTAGTTACTCTCTTTTTGATTTTGATTAGATAATTAGCTTAAGGCCTAACATTAAATTTTTCATCATGTTTCAATGAACATTTGAACAAACAACAAAAAGTAAAAACCATACTTTGGCGTCAACAGTTTCCAAAACCACATCTCTAACTATAAATACTAGAAGTTGACATTAACTTACACTGTAACGTTACACTGCGAATCTCCTGACTTAACTGCTGGCTAATGTTAGCTAGCAATTATTTAGTTAACATAAACGATAACGTCGCAAAAATATCTGCAAATGTTCTTAAAAACAAAAAGAAATGGGAAGAAATATGAATATTAAACGCTTACTGTGAGACCAATGATGTTGAGTACTGCTGAAAATTAAGAGGCAGATCCACCCCTCTGCAGGCAATTGTGGCCTTTCCTGACTACCGAATCCTACATCCACACACCTTTACCACAGGCACGACCGTTACTGATGTCAGACGCACGCACTGATGTACAATATATATATAAGTACTGTTTAATTTATACTTTAAAGTTCTGCTTACTTAAACTGCAAAATTGTCCAAGTAAGTAAAAAATGATCAGTTAAATTAACTAAGAAAATGTCACAGTAACTCAAAATGTTCGAGTTAGTAGAACTTTTAAAACAATTTAAGTTCATACTACTTAATCTTTTGTAACTATTTTAAACATTTGGGTTTTCTTACATTTAAAGTAGTAGGCTAGTCTAAGTTTAAACGTCAGGGAAATTAGTTGTTAAGAAAAGTCCTTAGTAAAAACACACATAGTTCTTGTATGCCTCTTGCAGACTAAAGCCTCTTATATCATGTGATTGCTTATAGCAAGCAAAGCTTGCTACAAATTTACCACAAGTAAGTTGCCAAGTCCTATGTGCTGCACTTTCCACCAGGGATTCATTAAAATAAAGCTTCTGGATTTGTCGAAGAAAAGTAAGCATGAGACCAGTATTTCATCACGAGGGTGGTTTTCTTATTGTCCGTGAACTGACCCTGGAGAACCACAGCTTGGCTTTAGCTGGGGCCACAGATATCTCAAATCTTCAATTGGATTTGAGATGGGTGAACTACTATGGAGTCGAAATACCTGAAAAAGAGTGTCTATGAAATACTGTAGGTTGTATTTCTCAGAAGGCACTAGCCCTGCCTGCAGGGAAGACTGAGTTTGCTCCCGGCATGTTGAAGAGATCAGAGAGGGGATCCTCCTCTGCAGCTTCATTGTAGTCCAGGTAGCATAGATCAAACGGAGCAATCCCCACAGAGCTCCCCAGAAAGTGCTTACCAGGAGGCAATCTGAGGCAGCCCCCAAAAGAGAGGCATGGCATATGGCCTTTTGAAGATAGTGGTTTGAGATTAGAGCATATCCAGAATCAGAAAGCATTGAGAGGGGTTGAACTGTGAGTAGGTTGGTAAGAGACAGAATGACAGATAAGGGAAAGGCAACAAATTTGAACGCAGCTTTTTCAAAGTACACACCAGAGAATGTGTATAGACCTGTTCAGATATTCATCGCAATGTCGAGGGCTTGAAGCAGAGATGTTTTCAAGAAGAGACTTGAATTCAATTAAGACGAGGCTAAAATGTGTAACATCAAGCGTCCCTCCTACAGCTTTCTATGAAATTGGATTCATTTTTTGACAGTAGTATGACTTGTTTTCCACTTTGTGTGGACACTAATTTTCCATCGAGACTAATTTCCTGCTCTTTTCTTTTATCTGCAATGCCCTGTTCAACTGGAGATAATACATTATAGTGTATAATAGAATAATTAATGACATACCGTAGTAGCAGTGTGTTTGTTCGCTCTCTCTCTTTCTCTCTCATCGAGTGCTGTTTCTGACAGCTGTTCCCTGCAGCAGCCTGGAGAGTCGGCCACCGCTGCGATCTCATTTTATCTTCCAAACATCTAAGTAATATAAAAACTGTGTTATTTTACGTCAAGGGGGGTGATATAAAAAGGCACCTCACTTGACCGAGACTTATTACCACTCTATTTGTGAAGCGATGTCCTGGCGATATTTCGTCTGATAAGATGTCAATTTCAATAAGAGGCTTTTGCCCCCTGTGGGCTTTGACTTGAGTAGGAGGGATATATTTCACTGGGGAGAGCTTGATGATATGAAGGGTGAGCATTTGCAAAAGTGAGATAAAACTGCCTTTTTTTCCCCCAGACATTTTTACTTGGGAGTTTGCTCTGTGTTTATTGGGAGAGGGAGGCACAACCATGTAGAAGTGGAACAGTCTGTGGCTGGTGTCCCATCCATTTTCCACTCTGATGAAGATGGTACAGAGGAATCTATTGGTGGTGGTGGTGGTGTGTGGTGGCAGGGGGGCGATTTGGGGATGTGCCAAGCCCAAAATTAAGATGACAGCAATGACAAGGCTCGATGCCGAACAGATCTATCCCACTGATGCAAGCTTAACAACCCATGTAGGCTCCATATCTGTGTGATGTGCGTGCGCATGTGTCTCAGTTTTGTGCATGCATGTGTGTGTGTTTGATGTAGCGTGCAATATGTGCGCCTGTTGACAAGATCATGGAGACTCAGTGTCAAACTAGACAGCTGATTGCAGGCTGGAGTAAACACCTGGCATCACGCTTGTCTATGGCTGAGGTGAATCATTGCACATGTACGTCAACGGAAATGTCAAAATGAAGGCAGGAGTGAAGGAAAACAATGTCTGTGAAGCAAACGGGGGTTGAAATCGCAGCACGAGGAAGATGTTTTATTGGCTTTTTGATGTGTTTGCTTAAATCCAAAAGTTTCTGTTTTTATTTTATTCTCTAAAGCAGTGGTGCACAACCTTTTTTTTGTCAGACGGAACCCCACCATGCATGTCAGATGAGCCATTAATAGCAAACATTTATGATCGCTGTAAGCAACTATGTCAACGGTATCCATTGATTTGAGCGATCTATTTCTTTTTACCATTTATCCTTTACCAACAGATTCAATTTCAACTTGAAATGCACTCTCAACACCTGGTGTTCAGGTGTCACAGCGACTTACTTTATGGATTGTTTACATTTTTTTTTTTTTTTAATGTTTTTTCAAATTAGTTGAGCTGCTCCACAATCAATCCTCTCAATCCTCAACTGCAGAAGTACCGCTGAGTGGGAATCACTGCTGTAAAGAATGAGCTGTGAAAAATATTGTAAATAATGGAAAAGGAGTCCTGATAATTGATTGTCTGTGGTTTGAGAATTCAGAAAGTGGTCATAACTTGCTCTTTTCTGAACCTTCACTACCTTTTCTCCAACTTTTCAGTCTGCACTATTTTACTTGAATCAAATAATTGACATTTACAGAGTTCTCTTTCAATTTGGGTGAAATGTTAAGGGTAAAGTCATGCTGAAAATGGAATAATATTCATAAATTAACCTAAAAGTTTTTCCATTTTTCTTTTGGAAAGTAATTTTGTGTCCTTTCCTAAATGATTTGACTGAGAATAAAAATGAAAGTTGGGTTCACTCGCTGACCTCCTGCTTGCTTCATTGAAGGCAGAAGATCTTAAATTCGTATTGGTTATACTCTCCTCGCCGCTAATGGAGATGAATTATGTGAAGATAACAATAGGAGAAGAGTTATTAGTGAAAATGGCCTTTCCCACTCAAATAAGTCAACCATTTTTTTTGGTGATAAGGAAAATGATTATTATCATGACTAGGAGCAAAGATTGCTCTCAAGTATATCAGTATAACAGATTTGGATCTCCTAATCACAAGCCTTCCCCTGACTGTGAGCCACTAGCGCTGTCCTTAAGATAACTATGGTCAATAGTTCTGCACTAAGTGGAATATGGAAACTGAGACATGGTATTTAGTATAACTGCTAATTAAAAGCCCGACTCCAGACGTGACCATTATTTTGTATGAAGGAGAGGAGTGTAAGCTTGTCGGCGGAGTGATGGCAGGAGGATACAGAGAGAAGAAGGGGCTCTTCTTCTTCAGATCTCTAGAAGTGTGGGTTCGGTCATTTCTGGAAATAATTCACTGAATGTTTATTGTTTGTGTTATGGCCGGTTGTTTCGAAGTCTTTTGGGGAATACCTTGAAGGCAAGTTCTTTGATTATGCCACAAGTCTTCCTTATTCTTCCTAACGGCAAGTGAACTGCAAATCTTCTGTCACTCAATGCTGAATATTAAAATCAGCAGTTTATCTTTTTGATCGAGAAAGTCTTCAGCCTGCATGTTCATGGCTCATATAAGATACGTACTGATGCATGCAATAAATACAGTCGACATATGGTATATACATAACATCTTGTTTAAGCAATGCTAGCAGTGTTACTTTAGTGATAACAGCTATTGGCTGGATTGCTATGAGATTTTGTACAGACATTTATAGTTCCCAGAAGATGAAGCCTACGTGCTATGGCGATCCACTTTGAGGTTGTCATTTTAGGTTTTTATTCTCAACATCTATCTACAAGATGGATTGGCACAACATTTGGTTTCAGACATTCATGGTTTCCGGACAGTGTACCGTAATCACTTTGATGGTTCTTAACTTTTCATCAAGCACCACTATCGGGTCAATGACCAAATACCTGCAAAGCTAATGACTTTCCCATCAGCCTTAGCTCTACTTTGTTATTAGTTCTAATTACAACATGTTAGCATGCTAAAACTAAGCTGGGAACATTAGCTGCTAATCATCAGTATGTTTGTATGTTGCCATTCTAATGTTATTTAGCTCAAAGTACCAGTGAGCATGATTACAGCATCACAGAGCCACTAACATGGCTGCAGGCTGTAATTTGTAGAGTCGATACTCAGATAAAGATTCATAGCAGTCATGTCTCATAGCTCTGATTGTGGCAAAGCTTTCATTTATTCATTGAGTCATATAGCAGGGAGCCAAGCTGACAGTGCTGCTGTCTCAAAAGGAGAGAGGTCAGGCATAATTCAACACAAGGGAGATGGAGGGCACCGTCATGGGATGCTGCAAGTGTGTTCGGTCAAACAACAAATCAGGGCTGTTTTCCTGCAAATCCAGAATACACACAGCAGGAGAAGTTAATTGCTTCCTTGTTCTAAAACAGTAGTTCTAACGGTGGGGGTGAGGGTTACTCGGCTTAATAGCAATTATTTGCTCAAATGCTAGGAGTGAAGTGTTTGGTTTACCATGTCGGTTGGAATCTTAAGTGATGGCTTTTGCATGGAAAACCTAATCAAGAAAGTTATGGATGGTGGTTTCCAGAAACTAAAGGGATTCCAGAGTCCCCTGACAAGTTTCAAACCAGTACACTTAAAAACAAACTGCAGTTTTTAAGGCAACGCACCATTGGGGTTTGTCTTATTGCACTTCTTTAACTGTTGCAATTGGACAACAAGAGCATATACTGGGTTCAACCTCTATTGTCTCCTCATGCTTGCACGCAAAAATGGAATTTTCAAGTTATGCTCCTGTGTAATTAAAAAAACAAAAGAAAGTAAAAAATGGAAAGAAGTCAAGTGGAGTGAAAACTTGTGATTTAAGTGAGAAGAAGGTCATGGCTGAGGGCAGGCAGTGCCTCAGAGGAGATTGGGAGTTCAGAGACAATGAAAATAAACCCAATAGATCTTATCGCATATGCATTGTCTTGCCTTTCATTGTGATAGGGCAAAATCACGTCAGGGATAAACACTGTATGAATTTTTAAGAGGCACCTCTCCTTATTCCGTTTTATTTTGCCTCTGCTCAAAATGACCTCCGGTAATCTTCAGAGGTGAATGTCGCAATTTCCCTGAAACCTGAATATGAAAGGAGATTGTGAGTCCTACCAGGGGAGTTGAAGCACAGGTGTTGAATATTACAGTATGTGTATTTCATTATCGTTTGGCAGTTTGAATGATGTGGCTGGAAATATTAAAAGCAGAGAAGGTACATGTGCGTTGATCTGAATAGTAAAGGCCACCTTAGCTGTGAACAGAATGCAACAAAGGAATACGGACACAACACATTCGACACATTGTGAAACTGATCAATGAATATTTGATTAGTGAAAGATGGCGTCCTATAAAGGATTTTTAGCTGAAATCAGCTATTACCTTCAGGCACACAAAAAAATGAAGAAACAGCATTCTTTTATTCGGCACAAACACATGCACAATGTGTGGACTATATGAAAGTGTATCATGTATAGTCTGTATGTATAATGAATCAGGCAAAGGCTGTCCTGGGAGTACATGCAGTATACATATTTATTGTTGTGAAAGATCATAGTACGCTAGAAACACACAGACGGGGCTCAGACCAGTCTATATGTATTCATGAAGATGGCTATTGATCTGCATTTAGCTCACACGCTGATCATCTTCACTGCATGTGAAGTCGATGTCTTCTGTGCAGACGGTTCGCTTTTCATCTCGGCTCCCTGCAACATACTTGCTCTGACCTCCTTGTAGGAATATTTCCATTTCCAACGTTATGTAAACCACCCATTTACATTGACAGTATGTGTGTCCCATTAGGGCTGCACAATGAATCGAATATTAATCGTGATCACGATTTTGGCTTTGAACTATTAAATGAACATGATCATCTGCGATATTTGTTGTTTTAAAAATGCGTGCTCCGCTCATAGAAAATGCCGCTGCATAGCAAATCAAGCGCTTCCTAAAGTAACAGCCGGCGATAGAGATGTTCTGTTTTGTTTCGTCATGGTGCTTGCGTGCGCACCATACAGCGGCAGCTTGTGAAAAAATGTAAAGACATATACCCAGGCCTGAACCAGCCAAACTAGAGCTGGTCGCGGCGCACCGCCATAAAGAAAATAAAACTAAAAATCTAATGGTCTTCTAAATATCTTTCCAGTTGGCAGTAAATCCCGCCAATTAGGATACATCTTTACATCAATCACATGCGTTTCTGTCAGCAAATGCTTTCCTGCTTGTTGTTTGACATCCATCCGTGTGTGCATTCACAGCATTGACAAAACACGTCTCTGAGCAGACTGTAAAGTTTCTGTCAATTTATAGCTTCATGTAAGAACTCAAATAAATCATGCCAAAGATGAGTTAGTGGAATATTTCAGCCAGGACACGGGTCTGCAACCTGACCTGAGCTTGACAGTATTCATTTATGAAACAATTTCTCGCTGGTTTATGCTTATGATGGTTTTGGGGTGTGCTTTATCAGAGAGGAGAGGGGGGTCAAGATTTCTGGGTGCCAATGCTTCATAGAACTATATTACTGCTGGGGTCTCAAAATATAGGCTATGTTAGCGGTCATGAGATGTTTAAAGCGATGAGAAAGAAGGAAAAACATTTCTGCTACACAAGACTGTTTGCTTTTCAGATTTTTCTGAGCTGCACTCAACTCCTTGATGTATGCCTACCGTGAGGATGGGTCGCAGACAGACCCTGCTTTGATTCAAGGGGTCACAAGGCCAAAAAGCTGGGGCGCTTAACTCCAGGCTATGTCGAGACACTAATTAAAAGGACAGTTTGACTCTGTATTGGCTTGCTGTCTTCAGGTGTAGCGCTGAAGAGATGACCTCTCCTCAGAGTGGAAATGTAATTTCATGGCCTGTTAGACACTGAACTCAAGGAGTAAACAGAGAGGTGTTTGTGCTCACGTCTGACGGGGGCACGCTTGGACCACAACAGCACTTGGGTGATGGCCATTCTAGTCCTTCATAGTGAACCCTCTCTGGCTCAATGGCTTTTCACACTCCAGCTTGGAGAGTGTAAACACTGACAGAGTGGAGTGAACTTCTCCTAACAAGCACTCTTACAATACATATACTCATAGATATTCACATGTGCCAGTTGTGGTGTGTGTCAGGTGGGATGGTTGAGGGGTTGCAGAAGCTTGGGATTGAGAGAGGAGGAACTTGAGACCCTTGAAGACTACATTTATTCAAGCAATTAATGAAAATGGTTAATGCAACACCATTTGTGAATTAAATGTACAGATTTTGAGAGGCAACCAGCATTAAAAGTAAAAGGCTGAACATGAAACGAAATGTTCTTTTGTTCTTCAGAACATATATTATACTTAAAAATAAAATACAAATCAGTTTGATACAGGGTATCAATTCCAGTATTTTTGTCATAAGCACTGTTGCGCTACATGTCATTCTGAGTCTCACTCCATTTATTATGTATAGATATACCGGAGATACAGACCAATGCATACTCAATGGATTTAAAGATGGTGGTACCACCTGAAGATATGCCGGCCTTGTAAAAAATTCAGTGAGGCTGTGAAAGTAGAATGTGTGCAAAGGGAAATTCGGGGGCCCATAATGAGTCTCCGAAGACATCAAAAGTGAGAGAAAACACAGCAAACGTATAAAACAATTGATTCAGGTTTCATCCCGCAGGCTTTCCATCAAAATTGGCAAATTAATCATCTAGTAGGTTGCACAAGCCTCATCTCTCAAATGATGAACCATGTTACCATCACAAGATAAAGAGATTTAATAATTCACAGCGTTGACCTTTGTTGAACCTTTTACTTATTCTCTGAGGGAAAGCTTACTTTTATTCCATCTATTCACTCTGACAGAGTTCAAGACAATATCTGTCTGAGCAAAAAGACAAGCCAGTCACAATCAAATAGGTCTGGAAAATAACTGTGAATGTGGTGCGCTATCTGCAAACTCTGATGGGAAAATCACACAGATATGGATTATTGCATTGATTCCTATTCTTTTTTGTAAATAGAAAACGAGGAAGGAAGATTGAAATTGAATTGAATAAAAAAGATAAAAAATAAATAAGTTGTTCCTCCAAAAAACATCTTTCTTCAACTGTACCTCTCTTACCGAAAACTGTCCTTTTGTTTTATAGAGACTGGACAAAATGACATTAACGCTGCATGAAAAGGGACTTTGAAATAAATAAATCACTATTACAAAAGGCTAAAAAGTAAGCACAGCTTTTATAGAATAAAACAGGGTGCCACATTTCAGTTATCGATTAGGCCTTTTAAATGACAATACATCTCCAGTGTATATTACTCCCTATAAAAAGCCATTATTAAGGTACTTGTCTGTCACTGGCGCCACCTAATGCACTACTGTTCCAGACCACAAATGTTTAAAAGGTTACTTTTATGACCTTAAGATCAATTTTGACTATAACTTAGATTGCAAGGAGGGGAGTAATCCGAAAAGATGGTACTGGCATGGTTACTGGTCTGTCACCAACAATCTCAGAAGGTGAACAATGAACATGAAATATAACACCATGAAAGTGTTGGGTGTTTTGTCTAGGGCGTGATATTTTTTATGCATAAAGTAAGAATAGAAATATACTTTCTACTGTCCGTTGGTTTTAACTTCAGTGCATAAAATATGCAATAGGCATGAGTCTTTGTTAAATTAACCTTTCTGGACATGCTACATTAAAATCCCTGCACACTGCAGAAACAATGTTATGCTGGAGTCAACAGCTGTAAAATATTAATTCACATAAAATAATAACAGCAGCAGCAGCAGCAGTGTGTGCGGCACCGGCACTCATTTTCATGACTTTTAAAAAAATTCATTAAGATGGAGACTGTGAAAATAGTACAACGTAAAATACACTACCATGTCCATTTTAATGGACAATAAAACCTGAGATGGTTCACTTCAGGCACCCAGAACAGTTTATTCCTGATTTATTAGTAAGAGTCTCTCTAATGCAAGATGGGCTTCTTTGAGCTGCTCTGATTACAAAGGAAGAGACACTTTGTGCTTTAGATAGAAGCTTCGGATGTAGTTATTATACAAGTTAAGCTCATTTTGTGTAAAAAGGTAAACAAGTTATGAGTCCTCAAATTCTACAATAAGACACAGAGTAGCAATCAATATTATGACAAAGTCCATATGCTCTATTTGTCTAGTCCTGGTTTAGTCAACCAGCGTCTCAGAAAAGTATCTGCGTCTGACTATTTAAAAGAAAGAATGTTCACCACCCACATTTTTCCTTAGTCGATCCACCATTTGTGTTTGGCAGGTAGCCCGCAGACCTGATTTGGGTTTGGTCACGTTTTATGGTTTTATTATACTGAATGACCAGTAAATCAAAACAAGTGTGTACAAACGGCAAAGAGCTGTCGACTAGCAACCCTTCTTTTACTTAAGGAGCTATTATAAACTTTTACTATTACCACATGCACACAGAAGCAGAAACAATCTTTTTGCTTTTTAACCACAAATTACTGAACTTTTTAAGACGTGGCACGGCGAAGCATCTTCAGGCTTAACAACATTGCTGCTCACGTAGCTGCTGTATGTACGGCTGCTATTAATATCTCACAGAGTGGAACCTGCCAGCCTTACAATTTATTTTTCAGCACTTGTATGCGTGTGTCCGTCTCACCATTCTCCTTCCACTGGCTCATTGGTCCATTACACCTCTCTCTTTCTCTCTTGTTGCCTTGCCCTTCATATCACTCCTGTGGACACCCACAACCCAAATGTGTGGGAATAGGTGGGAGAGATCAGGAAGCTCAAAAGGACTGGATGCTATTAATTTTGCCCAGGCAACCTTCACAATAATCCAACGAGACAGCCGTTTAATTGCGCTAACCCTGAGCCCACGGCAAGCCTGCCTGTTCCAGCATTCTCCTTTCTCAGTGAATACCAAGGAGCCGTCTCACTTCACCTTCATTAGAAGAGCAGAAAGGAAGTGTTGAAGGGAGAAGTGTTGTTGGATTTTTATTATTCTCTGCTCTTTCCTTTTGCTTATTTTTCTTTTTCTTTAGCATTCTTATCTCCATCCTCCATAGAAAACTATAACGTCATGTCAGGAAAGGTTATCGATGGCCATTGTGATGTAGGTTTATTTTTTAAAAGAAACTCTGGAGTTTTGTTCTCAGTCGGTTACAGCTTGCTCGAGGGAGACATTTCAGAACAAAGGCTGAGAATGAGTTGTTATGTGCCCCAAAGATAGACTTTGTTAGAGCTGCAGAGGTCATGGAAAAGCATGAGGTCGAAAAATCCTCCATGTAACCTTTCGTAGAGAAAATCATTAGTCAAATTCACTTCTAGAAGAAAAAGAAAATGATGAGCCAAAGATGGAGGCTGCCTTTATTCTACTCATACAGTACACATCCAATGTACTAATGAAATAACTCTTTATGGATTTGAGGAGTCAATTTGAATTTTGAGCCGCAAGCCGCCTTGACAGAAGGTGCAAACCTTTGAGGGTACGAAGAGCCTGAGACTACAAATAAAGGAAGCTATCATAGCGTATTAGCTTTGTTGCATCTTTCACTTTTATTTAACCTCCTTTGTCTGCGTATAACTGCTCCACAAAAGAGCCATGAAATAGGAGTCAATGGTACAAAGATGTCTTGAACTGACTGTTGGCAAGCGTGTTGTTGGAGGGAGCTTAATTTCAACGTTATTATGTATGACTTAGTGAACAACGTGGACGGAAGAGTAGAGAGAAATGAGTAGAGAGAAATGGAGAATAACTATTGTTACTGATTAGCACTGGTCCGGCCTGTGAGCGAGTTAGCGGTTAGCTCGCTAGGTACAGCAGTTTTAGCAGTTCACCAAGTAGCCCTGCAAGTACAGCCACTATTCCACCAAGCTTCTAAAACCCAATATTTTGCAAAGACGCAGAATAATTTTTCTGTGTTCGTCGAGTGGTGGTGTCAAAAGAAGTTGTGATTTGGTTGAGAAAAGGAAGTAATCCAGTCAGAGCCCTTGACACAACTCTCTTCCCTTTTTATATAAAAAAATCTAAAAGGTTCTAAACCCACATCGTATGAATCAGGCCATTTAGTAATATCCTTCTGCAGATGTGTATGGCTTGACAAGTGGTCCGCCACCCTGTCAGCCTTTACTCCCGTCCTCTGATATTTAGCTGGCCCCTCCCTCACTAGCGATCCCTTCACTGCAGGTAATTACAGTGCAGCGGCACTATGGTCAGTAAAAGGCGAGGCCAACCACTCCAGGGGAAGGCACATGATCCATTAGCTGAGCATAGGGCTCGACGGCACATTTCTCATTCCCATTTGTCTCTCCCTAAATCCCCTCCACTGCCCCCCCATTCCACTCTGCTTCAGACATCTCTCTTCCTCTCCTGCTCCATCAAAGATACAGAATTGAGCACATGCAGAAAAAATCTGTTTAAAAACTAATTTTAGCTTGAGAGCTCTACAGAGCTTTTTTATATACCTGAATAAAAACTGCTCTTTGATAGCAAGGCAGCCACAAGCCGGTATGCGCTCTAAGTGAGTCATTCTCTATGGAAAATGTTTGACAAAACAGAGCTCAGCTGCCTTGAATTCAATAAAACCAAATGTGATATTTTTTCATATGCTGATACTGCTTGAGTCCAAATAATGTAACTGGCCCACTGAGAGATGCAGCGTAATAGCTTCACAGAGTTTTCATTTCCATGTCCTTTTTCATTTTGTTTTCAATGTCATGATGACATAAACGGAGACCAACACGGAAGGGACAGTATATTCCAGCAATCGCTACTGCTCTTACTGTTAATAGACGTAAAAGTATTTTTCTGGAGACTTCAGAAAGAATGAGCTAATGAGGGAAACAAGTGACAATCACACATGAAGCATTGAATCATTCCAATGGCAATTTTCTAAACAATTACACTCAGTACTGTGTGCACTGCTGCCACTCAACCCTCTGTTACACAGAGTGACTCATACTGCCTTTTGTGCTGACATGAGTCTCACAGTTGTAATTGTTTGTAGGCTCCTTTTTACCACAGGCTCATGTCGAGACAAAGAGAAGAAAAAGGTTAATTCCTGTAATGACCTTCTCCACAACTAATGGGTAAATCCATTACCAAAGCAAAGACAGGCGAGAGAAACAAAGCCAGTCAGGCTGCAGCTTCATGTCACGTAGTCGAGTTAACGCCTCTTGTCTTGTTTAATCAGTCTGCACTGATCGATAACCTTCCTGCAGGTAAAGGACCACATGTTACCTCCCTCTCCAACTGCTGTCCTTGATTAGCTGCCTTGTCTGTAAACTCATTGGTGCTCGTATATTATTTTATTGACATTCAGCGTCAAACAATTCCATGAGACGAGTTTCAAATATTGTATGCATACATCGTCTATTTTTGTTTGTCTGAAATGTCCCATTTCAAAGTTTGTGGAAAAAAATAAAAATAAAAACAGTAATAAAGTATAAACAAGTCGGGAATGATAGTTCCTTTATCATATAATCATAGATTTGCAAAAAATATAATCTGGCCTATGGGGTGATACATAGTCAATCCAGTTCTCCCAGCGCGAGAACAAATAATTCCAATTTATGATGCGCTTTTATCTTCATGTAAATGTCCCTCCCTGCATTTAAAGCCGGGCTCTCCTGCAATAACCACTTCCTCGTAAGAACCTTTTTACTGGCAACCAGCAATATATTGAATAAATATTTGTTTCTTTTCATTCATTCTTGAGGTATGAGTCCAAAAATCAGACGACATCTGAAAATATCTTGTAAGGCATTATGTATCCCTCTCCAAAGATCTTTAATACCGGGGCAATCCCAGAAAATATAGTAATGATATGTATTCTTTTTTTCATGGTCATATATTTACCTACATGTGTGTGTCTGCTGATTCTGTTTTAAAATGGGAGGATGATACAGCTATTATCTTTTATTTTTATTTTGTCTCACTGGCCAAATCGTAGCTCAACCTCGAAAATCAAATACCAACACACAGGATAATATAGTAAATCTAAAATAAAATTAAACACACTTAGCATTTTAAAATGTATCTTAGTGAGTGGGTGTGTGTGTGTGAGAGTGAAATTCATCAGTCTTCCCTAAAGCTTGCCGTTACTGTAAAAATGAGATCTCCACCTTTTTCATTAAGAAAAGTTACAGAGTGGCTATTGTGAAAATGAAAAATCTGAACCTCAACATTTCCATTTGCAACCGCACTGGCCGCTGCAATCTTAAAGAAAAATCAACAAGTGTAGCCACTCAAGTGCATGAAACACTCTCAATAAATTAGGGACAATGGGAAATGCAAGCTGATTAAATTCTCTTCCATCTGCAGGACAAAGACTACACATTGGGAACAGCAGGACAAATGAGCAGCCACACTGACATGGCCCTCTGTTTCAACCTGGGGTTCTTTTCATGAAAATCTGTAGATTGATTCTATACGGTAAAAGAGCCAATAATTGTTTTTCATGGAGTGAGTGATGATCTCATTGCATAGTTTCATACAATATATGCATACATGCATGTGTATAAATACATATATATGTATGAATTTGCCAGATATGTGACTATGAGAAATTACAGCTGTGCGCTCGGTGTGCTTTCATCTTTTCTCATGCACTGCTGCTTGCTGTTCAATGTTTCTTTTGCTAACCTGCACAGAAGAAATCAATTCTGCTGACCCTAATCTAAAAGCATGACATGAGGATTAATAACTTGCCTGATATGGAATATGCACAACTTTCTGTCAGACAGATGAATAGTCTGAAGTCCAATAGAAATAACATATGAGGGGCTCTTTAATCATTGGGTCAAGGGGAAAAAATCTCCTTGTTCCACTCAACTTGCGTAAGGTATTCGGGACAAGGGCGGAGGTTCACAGGTGGTAACAGCCTCCAAACAGAATGAGAAATTACATTATCGTAATCAAACATATGATGCAATATTTGTAATGACTCATGGTGGCTACACCTCTTTTTTAACAGGTGTGTGCTTCACCAGATTTTTATTTTGTTTTACTTTAAAGCTGCTTTCATCATTTTTTTTTTTTTTACTCCAGCAACTCCTGACAAACAATATCTCTCTGACTATTTACTAGAAAGTGGAAACTCTTGTCTATCTGTTGTTGTGGTGTGGTGCTGGGCAGGTAGCATACAACATATGAGTAGTCCAAAACATTAATTGGCATCAATTTAGATAAGTGTTTAATAGGTATTAAAAAATATATATATATATATATATATATATATATATATATATATATATATATATATATATATATATTTCTAAAGAAAACACTGTGTGCCTTATGTGGACTGCTTTCAGCATCTTCAATGTGAGTAGTTTCTGTTTTCTAAGCCTTCTTTCATAGTTCATTTATGTTTGTATTCTGTGAAAATGTGATGGACATTTTTTGCCATTTCTGACATTTTATAGACCAAATGATCGATGGATTATTCTAAAAATAAGTGGTTGGTCAATCATGAAAAATATATATTTTTAACTGTGGCCCTAGACAATGAGACTGAGCGTAGTTGCTTGGACCGAAAAACAAAACTGATCTAAAATGCGTTGTAGTGGCCTTTTTCCTATGAAACATAATAATTTGTATCATGGTTAATACAAAATAATGTGATTAGTGCAGCTGTAACTTGCTCAGTGTAAAACAAAAGCTGCCCAGTTTCAACTGATAGTTTGTGGTTAAAGTGCACACTGAAATAGTCTGTGACAGAAATACATTTTGTTGCTGCTTTCCAGTCAGTTCAGTTAAATAGTCATCAATTTTACCTTTTTATAAAATAACCGCTTCATTATTTTGATGCTACATTGACTTGTAACGGGGTGAATGTTGTGGTTGTCAGTCTTACTATGCACCCTGAACGCCTGTTCCTGAACTTTGGACGTGATTTTGGTGAGCGGGTCGCACAATCTTCCAAAGTACATTTTGGTGAGACAGGATCATATTCGGGAGAATGTTTTTTCTTCCCTATGATGTCTTCTGGCTGCTTTGTTTATAGTTTCACCACATTCCTTTACCTATATGTATAATTATTCCCTGATGGGTATGGACTCTTATTACAAAGTGACGTTTAGGATAATTGGGAGCAAGAATTTTCTCTCTCTCCGCTGTTGAAGGAAATGTCAGTCAGCATTAGCATACTCATTTATAGAGTGCTACAGCTGTCCCTGGCTGCTACCTCTGCCACCCTCGCTCTCCGCACACCCAGCCACCCCTTTCAAGGAGGGTTATCGCAACGATTATGAAAAATGACTCCTAAAAATACCTGATGTGACACATTATCTCAATATTAAGGGAGTTTGAGGGAATAATACATTTGGCTTATTAATCAAGGTATGAAAGGGTAAGGAGCTGCCAAGTGAAGTTAAATGCCACTGTCAATCTCAGCATGAGTCACTTTTGACTTCAAAGGACATTTCACCTGAATCATGTCAGTATTTATGGAAACACCAGTGTCCCACCGGAACTCGTAACCCTCATGTGAGGCAGAGATTTTCTTTGGAAATGTGGTAGATAGTGCATGGAAACCTAAACAAGCCACCTATCAGTCTGTCACCTCTTACCTATGTGTGTGAGCACATGCATATACTTGTGTTCGCACATTCTAATTTCACCTGCTAGCCCATTAGGGATGTCAGATGAGGAGCGGTAGCTAGATAAACCCAGCGAGATATATATTATTCTCTATAAGGCCACTTTAAATAAAAGGATGAAAGCTTTGAATGCCCTGCATACGTTTCATGAATAAATGATGAGGTATGTTTGAATGAAACCGTGTCCTTTCTTGGTGTCCTTTCTAAAGTTCGCTAAATGGCAGACACGGCGATACAGTCCCGTCTACGAGCTAGGTTCCACTAATCTGATGGTGGGAC
Organism: Cottoperca gobio; assembly: GCF_900634415.1. NCBI lineage: Eukaryota > Metazoa > Chordata > Actinopteri > Perciformes > Bovichtidae > Cottoperca > Cottoperca gobio. The sequence continues at coordinate 8,754,501 of NC_041373.1, read as the reverse complement.
GTTACAAGGCCGAGCTATTCACTGGATCCCCTTTTAACAAATGCTTCTTAGGTGGACGCAGCAGATGGCCTAAACGTCCAGAACGGGGCACGGAAGTGGAGCAGTTAATATAAATTGAAGTGCTAGATAGTAGCCACTGCTCCTTCATTTCTGCTTGCTGATTTGTGGCCGTCATTCTCTTGTGCTGTGATATAAACAAGCAGAAGAAATGCCACCCTGCAACATGAAAGAATAATGTGGTCATCTTTACAACACAAAGGTCACTCCCTCACATTTCTCACCAAATTGTAAATTACGTCTTGTCATTGCATACAGAGTTCTACATTTACGTTTATCGTACCGGTTGGTCACTGTCACTAAATAGTTGAGCAGCACAACGGGCAAATTAGCTTGAATAAGTCTCTGACTGTAAAATAAAATGAGGACATGTGGGACATGTTTCTGAGCTGTACAGAAAAAGACTTGGGTAAGACTAAACCAAAGGGTAGTGCCAGTCACAGCTCATGCCCAAACCCAGTAACACAAAGTCAGAGCCACGAGTGAGAGAGAAACGGAGAGCAGAAAAGAGAAAGGCGACTCACTCAATGAGAGTCTGGGGCAAAGATAAGGGGAGAATTAGCAGTTAATTTGTGGAGAAATTAATCCGTTTTCAGCATGAATCAGAGCCCAACTCTATGGCATTGTTCAAGGCAGTGAGCGCTCCTATCTCATGTCCCCAGATATTTGCAGGTCACTACAGAGGAGAGGATTTCAATTTGGTCACTGATGTTGGATCATGAGAGGAAATGCACAAAAGAAGTCTTTGTTACACCAAGGGGTTGACTGGAAAATGGCACATATCATCTTGGGAAAATTTCACAGCTGCCAACGTGCACTACCGCGATGTGTGTCTTTATAAGTTGCTTTTCATGAAGGGAAACTGAAGGCCACACAACAGAAAAACTGAACAAACTGTAATTGGAGCAGCCTCCATTTGATATTGAACATTTAATCGCAGATCATTAATGCGGTGCCATTTAAAAAGCCTCAGCATCCCCAGAATATAGAGAAGGTGACATTTAAAAAGCCTCCAGTTCTACGCCGACACCAAATATTTCAACAGTTACTGAAATTAATTCACTGATGAGTTGCCTTTGGATACGAGCTGCACAACATAACAATACAGGAAGATTTTCTGAAATGATTACACACCAGGCAAGGTTATGGGAAAGCACCATCGGCTTCGGTTTGACACTGCAGCAGCCTGGTTAATATTAAAGTGTGTATGTCCTTGTGGAATGGTTCAACTTGATTGACATTCTCTATGCAGTGGCAGAGAACTGAGGGTAGACCTTTCACCTACTTTAAAAGGATGTATTCAATAGTACCTCATACATTGTAAGTATACCCTATGTCCTCATATGGGATAGAAAGATTATGAAGATGCCGTTTTCTATCGAGACTTGCTCTCCGCTGCTTCTCAATGTTAAAGCTCAGTGCCGCTCTTCTTCTGAGTCTTGCAGACTAATTCAAGAAGACATCTACCCTTTTGTGTCGCAGCCTCCATGCCGCCGCGCCTTAACAAAACGGCACAAGCTGCTGTTTTGTACCGTTTGTCGTTCCTGTGACTATTTCATTTCTGCGTGCGACATTGGTGACAGCTGTTGACACCGTCTGTGCCATTAAACCCTAAGCCTATTTTTTCTACGTGAAGATGGACATTTTTCAAAACGGGTCACGAATATATAATTTCATTCTTTTAAAAATAACACAATATGAACAGCTGGACACTGTATAGAGTAAATAGTGCATTTGGTGGGAACTATTTTCAAACGTGGATTAATACACATGTGATTTTCTTTTTACAGCAGGTGTATGTATCATTGACTCAAAAATAAACCCTGTCACCCAGTAACAGTGTGGATTATTGATGTGTTTTTAATTGATCTCAGTGGCACAGAAGAATAAGATTTATCAGGCTTTAGCTACTCATCCAAAACTTGCTAGTAGCATCAATTCAATGCTGGTCTTTTAATAGGATTTGTTGACAATATAACGATACAATATAACAACAAACTAAAAATAATGATGGTAAATGTGCATGACTACTGTACACAAACCCTTACCCTCTACACAAGCAGCTACAGTGATAAAACACAGGGGGGTGAATCCATTATTTTTCTATTATCAGACAACTTTTCCAGTCATCAATCCTCCTCCATCGATGTTGGATGGGAATGAGATGTGTTGTGCCTATTAGCTTCTTCTCGTTATGACACGGGACAAAAACAAAATGCACAAAAGCTGTAGCAAGCAAAGGCATTAAAATTAATGCACAGCACCTGCTTCCAAAAGCATTGAGCCTCCATCAGCTTGCTGCTGATGATTGAGGAGAATTGAAGGCAACACATGGAAGAATGAAAACAAATGCAACCAAACGACATGCATGCATACATCAGGCGGTCCTCAGCCCTTTTGCTTCACTTACTGGGCCCTTGCATAAAACCTTTCGCAAAGGTTTAATTAGCGTTCTTTTTACACCGTTTTTCATGTTTAAAAGGTGATGAATTGTATAATTAAAGTGCTCACAATGTAAGTCAATGGGGCAGAAAGAGAGAAGGTAATTAAACAGAGCCCTGGCTGGCATCATAATGTTCCAACTTTCACGGGGGACGAGACCAACCCCCACGTGCCCAAACACTTGTTGAATGTATTAATGAAAGAATGTTGAGACAAAGACACCTCCTGACAGGGAAACCTAATGAGCAGCTTTTTATCTGGTTAATACAAAGAACTATAGTTGAATAATATGCCACTGCATCACAGAGCCATTCTGTTAGGTTTGAAAGGGTTTAGTCGAGCAAAATGGCATCTTCGCTTGTGTCTCAGCCTGTAAATGTGCCTATGATGAAGCTTCATGTTTGTTTTCTCTGCAGCCCGTTGGGGCGAGGAATTGCCCTAAAACAAGTAAATGTTAGTATTTTACACGATACTACTATGCTCGTTATTCAACCTGCCTGATGAGAACATTTCAGGATTCTGCCAGGATGTGAGGAGTCTGCACCGTCGCATGTTTCCATCCTTAAACTGAATCTCCCTTTCAAATCACGCTCGCATTTTCTCTATTCTCCCAGGATTTATGACATTTTAGAGCTATGAAAAGCTGCAAATGCTGATGTGACAGACCTCATTTACAGTCTCAGTCCCAGTGCTCAACAGACTCAAAGCCTGAGGTGTTCTGCTACTTGAGCAGCCAAAGATAAAGCACTTTTTTTTTTTGGCCAACCATCTCAGAGTTTCCTGGGATTGCCAGGGCTGACGGCAGGGGAGGGGGCAGATGTGTGGTAATTGAGTTTGGAATGGGCTGTTTGAGGTGGAGCTGCCGCTATGCAGCTCAGTCATAGCTATCCTCCCAATTTTCTCTATCTAAGGAGTTCTCGCCCCAGGGAGTGAGCAAGAGTGGACTATGGCTGACTGTTACTGTTGCGTGGATTTACAGATGACACACACTCTATTCTCATTGAGACACTAGTGCCTTGTTCTGACATACTTAATTGTAGCCTACTGTAGTTGCGCCACAGTAAGGAAGATTTCCCACCGGCTAATAAACTTGCAAGAAAACATCATCTTGGAGAGAGTCGGGGTAGCTGTTTCCCCCTGTTTTCTGTATTTGTGCTAAACTAAGCTAACGGCTGGTTGCTTCATATTCACCGTACAGAAAATGTTATCAATCTTCTCATCTGACTCTTGGTAAGAAAGCGAAAAAGAGTATCTAAAAATGTCAAAGTATTCCTTTAAGCTCTGACTGATTCAACTGATATGGAAACGTGCAGCCCAAAAGCAAGCTAGAAACTGCATGATGAAACTGATGTTAAGGACACAGTAACAAACAACTCTGTGTGACTTCCACTGTGCCAAGGCAGACAAATACAAAGTGACCCAGGTGACGCGTAAATGTGTTGTGTAAGACTATAATTGAGATTTTTAGAAACCTTTCCTTTTATTTTCATTTTACTTGCACTCCCTTTCTGTACAGACATGTTCTGGCATTTTGTCAAAGGTGTGAGATTTCAATTGCACTTGCCACAAAATAATAATGGATTTACTTTACTATGTCACCCATTCCTCACTGTGTTCTGATGTCCACAGCTGTAGTTGTGCAGCGTGGGTGCTGAAAAACAGCAGGTGGGGCCCACATGACCACCTTGCTCAAGAAGCAAAAGAACCTGCATTAATCCACTGAGAGAGAAACACAATCTTGACGAAGAGACTGACTCATTGGTACTTTTAGGTATGACGCATGTAGCATTATCTGCCGATTCCCTCCGATTCATTCCAATCTAGCTATGTACAACTTCTTTTTATCTCTTGATTCTTTTCATTTCACAAAGCCAAAGCTTCAGCATTGTGTGATGCAGGCAGCAAAGACGAAAGCCCATTACCAAAGAACATAGCGTTGACACACAGCGCAACATAAGATGAAGTTATTACCAAGCAAGAAGTTCGCAGGAGGTCATTTTGTTTAACCTGTTTTTGAAAGATCTGCGTGAGCCCTAATAAAAATCAACAAGGGCAAAGCTTAGAACGGTGTGCAAATTTGATTTCATGTGCTCCAGGGAAATTGAATAAGGCTGTTGATGGAAGTGGCACAGAAGGGGACGGGGATGTGAGAGTAGCCATCCACCGTTTTTTGGAGGGGTTACAATTTAGAGGGCGGAGCAGATGGACAGCCAACAATCAAACAGCTGCTGTAATCAATTCAGCATGAGAGTTCATCATGAGCCTGTCTGACTGGAAGAGTGCAACATAAAGACAGGGACAGAAGGAACCAGACTGAAGGATTGCTGCACTCATGTTTCTTATTTAAATATATGCGTGGAGAATAATAGTGCGTTAAAATGTCTCTAAAATATGTAATATCCAAATACTATATATCATGTTATATTGCAGATGAAACAGATTGCAGCACAGGATGATACTTTACTTGCATTTAGCCATCATAGCTGGCTGGCTCTAGGGATGGAAATGTCCGTCTGCTGGTTAATCAACCGATGAAATATCTGAGCAACTATCATATAGATTGCCATGAAATTAAACTGGAAAGACTATCATGGTTCCCAGTAGGGATGTCACGATACCAGAAATGTAGTAGTCGATACTAATGCCAGAAATTGAAATTCCACGTGTTAAGCACAGAGCTGCTAGCGTGGAGTAAATTCGTAATCTTACTGAAAATGCATGAAAATACATAGCATGTTGAAAGTGCAGGAATGTAAAATGTACGCTAGTGTATAGCCACTACAGGCTTTAGGTCAATCAGGCTGCTGTCACCAAAGTTGCACCGTTAGTTTGTAACTGTGTGGCGAGCGTGAACCTAATGCCGCCTCTCTTTCTTCCACAGCACCCTCCCAGTCACTGGACTGGTAATACGGCCTCTGCTGTTGTAGTTCCACTTATAGTGCTACAGTCTTCTTATTGTGACTCATTTCAACGCTTATGTTTTATTTTTACTGCCATGTTTTCTGAAAAACACATTCATCTTGGGCTGAAACTTTCACTACTTTTGTACAGTTTTCACATTTTGAAAGAGAAAAGGGCTTGTGCCACTGGATGTCTTTAAGACTGATTAAACATTCTTGTTTGGATAGCTCTGATCGCAATAAAAAGAGCATACAAAAGTCCCAAATGAGTTTGCCTAAATAGATTACTTGATCACTTAAATCTTCTATTTAAAGACTATAAATCTAATGAGGAATAAAATAGGTGGCTGCTGTGAGTTATCTTTGGCTCTCTCTTTTCTCAGGCTTTGCTTTTAGCTCCTATCTCCTGCTCTTTGTATCTCTTCTGTGCAGCTCACCGGCTCCGTGCTTGACGACTTTTATTTGCAACTAAACCATTGTTCTGCATAACACATTGCAGCCGAGGGCCAAAGCACTATCTCCTTTCTATCTGGACATAATTCTATGGACCTTTGGACCTGTGAATGCACTCGGGTGGTGGACACAGAAAGCGCATTACTGTATGGCTACTGTTAAGAGAGGTTTTTTTTTTTTTTTTTAATCACTAGACAGACAAGAAGTTGGCTACGCAGTTTTGACTCTATAACACATCGTCTACAGTCTCCAGGGCACTGCTGACCTTTAGGAAGGAAGAGTTAAACAGACCAACAAAACAATTCCATTAGTCTGATTAATTGATTTTGAATGCTTTCAGGGAATTGGCTGGACGGGTAAATAGGGATTTATGCTGGCAAAAAGCACTCAGATGATTGGAGTAAATGATTTCTTGTACATTTATGAAAGAAAGCCATATACATGTTTTAATATTTATTCAATTTTACATGCAGTGGTAATATATGAATTCCTAATATGCGGCATACATGACAACTGCAAATGGCAACTCGCTATAGGCATATTGTAGAAACAGGTGTTAAAATGAACAAATATACAAGTGTTTGTTAACAGTAAATACAAAACACAGTTACTGTATGTAACCCTGTAAATGAACCCCATCATGCAACTTTAAGAGGTAAACACTCAACAGTAGTTACATATATAGTAACATGATTTAGATGCATCAGCAAGATACTTTTTTATGGAGAAAAAAATAGATTGTAAGGGCTCATTAAATCAGGTTTTACCCTTTTTAGAAAGTCGACAGTGCTGCTCATTAAGATGGAGTCGAGCTCGCCACCTGTGGAGCCTGGACAACTCGCAATCCCATAAAGAATTGCACGGCGACAGCAAAGGGAGCAAGAGGATTCGACATGATGACAGAGGAGTGAGTGTGGGACAGACGGAGTGGGAGGATGGGAGACTGGGCATGAGTAAGGGAATGAACAAATGAGAAGACTGATGTCTTCAGTTACCATGCTTTATAGATGATATTCAAAGCGTGGCCTTGCATTTATCACACCACGCCGCTGTGGTGCTGCCACTGCGGCACATCAGGTAATGGTGGAGGAGGGAGGGGGGGGGGGGGGGTGCTGCGTTAGCATAAGGGTTTGTGAGGTGACAACGAGGAATGGAGCAACTGTGCATTCATGAGCTGGGAAATGACAACCAATGAATTGTGAAGAAAGAGGAACGTCTCCAGTAAGGAGAATGAGGAGTTGTTCAGCTCCCCTCCCTCTGCCGTACCCTCCCATCTTTTCTTGCAGCAGAAGATTATCAAGTGTGCCAACTCCCTGATACAGGAGGGACTCTATTCATTAACACTGTGGACTGCCGTGACTCAGCCTGTCTCTTTCTCTAGTTCTCCGGGGGATTCGGGCAGGATCCCAGGAAGAAGGCGTCTGAGGTGGGAATGAAACTGGCACCTACTGGAAAAGGTGAAAAAGCAGCTCATTCCGCCAGTGTGGGATGACACGGGTGCAGCAGCTCGGGGAGACTTTCTATAAATCAGTGTCTGCATCAGAGCTGGCCTTGTAGCCGGTGCATGACGCTCTCGTTATGGTATGCCGATGAGTCATGCTGCTCAAATGGGCTGTCACTTGCACTGAAGCTCAGGGACCGAGAGATGGCAAACAAACACTAGTGATTAGCATTAAAGATGTAGCTGTTTCAGAAGTGTCTAGACTTGCAGGGGAGCGCTAACAGAATCCCATGCTGGGCTGGAAGACTTTACTGCCATGTAAGTGAAAAGATTGTTGAGCTAATAAACCTGGTTTTATGATTATTCTTTTTGAGCGAGGACAAAAACTAAATAAATGAAGGAGGAGATATAGATCTCTTTGAGATGTGTTACTGTGGTACGAATAAAAGTAATGCTGTAAAATCCCCTGGTTTTACAGCAGCCGGCTTGCCTTACAATTCTCATTAAACAGTCACTTGATTTTATGAGGAGTTTTATCCATGCCTCTGAGGTATTACGGAGGTGGCATGTATGCTGACCCATACGATGTTAATGTGCCTTCTAGCATTGGTTTCCAGCTAGTATGTTTGCTTAATTGATCTAATCAACAAGGCAATCTCCCATCAGAAGAGCTCTGGAGGGACGGCTCTGACAGTTTAGATTTTATTGACTGAACTTCTTTCTTCTATTTACTTTGCAGCTTACGTGGAGAGTCTCGCTGGATTTCAGACATGTTCTGCAAACATGAGATCGTCATATGCTGTCACTCAACTGGGAACCAGTATGCCTCTATGCCATGCTCATAGCAAACAGCAGAGGAGGTTCACCGACAAGAAATGCTAAACTCTACCATGGATCACCTACAGCAATCATTTTTCGCACATTCCTCACGGTTAAGCCTCCAAGACACAACGTATCATTGCCACGCTCAAAAACAACAGCATATGTAGAATACATCAATTTTGCAGTAGCAGCTGCTGCTTGCTTGTTTCACTTGTGACTGTTTGGATATCCATGTGGCACAGTTTGAATTAGATTGTTTTCTTTAATTTCTTCCTCCTTGATAAACTGTTACTTTTAGATACAGGCTGCTGATGTGTCTCTGGACCTTCTGGTAACAATGTGTGAACAGTAAAATGTGCCTCGTCATCAGTTTATCACAATGGGGACAGCTGTGGCTCCCGTCACGCTGTCGGGTCACTGGTGGCTGCAAGAAGTTATAAAATGATCATTTATTTCTATGCTTAGCTTGCTAGTTTGTTAATGACAGCTAATGTGCAAAGCAGCTAGCCATAGCTGAGCGACGGCAGACCGTTACAAGGTGACGAGACACAAAGTGCGTCTAACATAAGCAGGGCCACGCTGATTCCTTACAACAGGTCATCAGCTTCTGTGTCCTTAACCATAGTGAATGGATTTTTTATTGCTATTTCAAGTTATTGTTACAGGCATCCTCCCTTTTTAATTCCATATATGAAAATCAATAATAAGAAAATTGAAACTTGTATAATCCACCATCGTGGTCAAGTTTGCATTAATATTTGTCTTAATGAAACTATCGGTGCAGTTAAAATGCAGATTGTTTGGAAATCTTGTTCACTTTGATGAATTACACAACTATAGCGAGTATTGTTGTATTAAATTGTTTTTCATATTGTACAGAAATGAATGGTAATAATTGATGGGCTGGAGTGGTAGAGAAAGATGAAGAAAACCAAAACATCCATGTTGGCCAGTCTATTTTGTGGCAGAGCTGGAGAGAAGTTACTAACAATGTGTTGTCTATGTGCTGTGCTCTGTCCATGGACTAACCTTTTGATCGGCATTTTGGAGCGAGATTGAATTGATGTCTTGGGGTTTCATAATTAACATGCAGTCCCATAAAAAACAATGTGCCCTCTGAGCCTTAGATTATTGCATTCTCACAAAATGCCGGTTTCAATTACTGCAATTGAAATTGCCCAGTGACCCAACTTTGCACTTTCTTCACCTCGTCCTTAAACTCACAAAAAATCCCATCTCAAAATTGCCTCTGAATCGCTATCTCATCAGATCCGTAAAGAAAACGGCAAATTGATTACAATTTGAATTTACGGCATAGATTTCTTCATTATTCCTCGGCAGGAATGGAACTAAATGTCTTGTGCAGCTAAACGTGCAGGAACCAAGCTCATTTTAACACTACCTTCTCCGTAAACAAACCATTGTTGGTGACGAACGTACTCGTTGCACATCAATTTCTCAAGGTAGAGACATGGGAAATATTCTGAGCACATAGAAAAGTGTCCAGCAAGACCGGACCAGCTGGCTGAAAGTTGAATGATACTGAATTTAGCCTGTTTATTAACGCTGCTTACCTTGTGCATAATATACATTTCTGATGAAGGTGTACTAAGATCCACTTCTGGCTGAGATCAGAGAACAAACCCTCAGGCAACAACAGCTGACAGCTGGAGAACCAAAAGGATGTTTGTATTTGGAGTCACATTCAGACTCTGTGGAGAGGCATATAGATCACAACTGAGGGGGAAAAAACAATCATGGGTTTACACGCACGCACACACACCATTCTCCTTATTCTATCTAACATGTTCAGTTGTGTAGTTACAGTTCCAGCTTAAGATTCACATATACCTGGCCAGCATCCATCTCAATATGGCTGTAGTGAATCTTAAACTGTGACCAAGGAAGCAGGAGGAGCGATTACTGTCCCCCCTACCTCACTACCACCTGTGCATCTTACACACATGCAGGTGGCAAAGTAGTGTGTGGTAACAGACAGATGCAGTGTGTGTGTGTGTGTGTGTGTGTGTGTGTGTGTGTTGTGTGTGTCTGTGTGTGTCTGTGTGTGTGTGTCTGTGTCTGTGTGAGATAAATGTGCTCCCTCTTTGGACCAGTTGGTGCTCCCTCCCCCGCCCTGACAGCTCCCTAGATTAAGCCTCGAGAGGCAAAAAGTGCTGTTTAGTATTCCACATCTCTTCTGCGCTGCCTGTGCCACACCAAATGAAGACAGTGGCTCAGGTGTTGCCGCCTAAACGGAGAAAAATGTGTTGAAACTGTGTGCAGTAACCTCTGTGGGCAATTACAGTCATTTCTTTTCTCAAAGTGCATGAAAATGTTCTTCAGCGAGGACTTACAGTGTAACCAATGGCATAATTTAGTATAGTATTTAAACCAGAATATGAACTCTGACAAGCAAATCTGTGCTGTTCACCAATAGCAAGCAGCGTCGACAGTGCAAACATTTCAAGTCTAAAATAGAGGAAGCTATTGTAATTGACGCACTGATGAACTTCACTGTGTGACCTTCTGGTATGACCAGAACTTTAACTTCTTGAATGTGTTGTGTATCAACCTCTCTTGGATGTAAACAGACATGGACTGGTTGGAGAAGGCAAAGGACCGCGAGGCCGTAATTCTTGTTTTCTGTTCAAATGGAGCTAAACTGAATGCTTGTGTTTTTTTCTCATAATCTCGACATTAGGGCTACAGTACTTAAAAAATTAAGTATGTTGAGAGCTTCTTTTCCCCCCTCTTAATTCTAGTAGAGACATACTTGATACTTCATTACATATTCACCCTTCAGAAACACTTCTCTCGGCTTCTCTGCTCTCCTCTTGAGAAAATATTCAAAATAGCCAAGCCAAGGTCATTGTTCAAATAACAACTTTTGCTAATGAAAGAAATGTAATCAGTATGGAACTTCTCATACGCACATGAAACGCGTGTGTATCTAACTTTTAAATGTGTTCACATGAATGCATTCACACTGCATGCCGCCGCCTTCTCTTCCCTTCCTCAAAGAAAATAAATGTGTTAACTGAGAATTATACTAATGAACTGGCATCTCAATGCACAGTATTTGAAATGAACAGAGGTATTCACTAAGGTTAGTAGGATACACAATGTGGTCTTTGTATCACAGTTTGTGCGTCTTGTGGAAGACTTGACAACTGACGGTTTCGGATGGAAAATGCATCACATTGTTAAACTTTCCTAGAAAGTTAATCCCTGCAACTGATAAAGAGTGCTTACTAAATCATGTATTTATATAGTTTGTTATGAGTGAAACTTTGCCTCTGTACAATGCAGTCACCCAAATGTTTTGTGCAAACATATCTGCTGTAACCAACGTCGGGTATAATTTGATGGCAAACTGAGAAGGCGAGGTTAGAAAAGTCAGTCCAGGACTTTGCTAGAGATGCATCCGGCAGACCTAGAATATGTATGGCAAATTAGTGGTAACAAGTGCTGCATCTAATTCACTACTTATACACTTGTTTGGTTTCACTGGAAGTTTTTTGCTGTCGGAGAAGTTGGACTCCCGGAGATGCAGCGAGAGTGAAGGAAAACTGCGTGCCTGTATTATAAATGCCTCCACATTCAACTAAACCACATTTCCCCCTCTCTGTATCTCTTTAACTTCTGTGTTTGAGTATGATATGTTACATATTGCCTGCACCCTCTCCTGATGCAGACTGTTGTAGAAAGACTGTGTATATATACGTTTGGAATCTCATCTTATATGAGGCCTGGGACAAAGAATCGAAAAGTAAGGTGGCTTTGCATTGTATGTGTGTGAATCAGTGTGTGTGGGTGTTCCAATAGGAATGGTCAGGTGGTGTGTAGATGGGTGTGTGTGTGTGTGTGGTGGTAAATTGTAACAGGAGTTTTTTTTCTTCTTGCCAGAGCCAGAGCTGCAGCTCTCATCAGAGGGTTGTATATGTGGCAGCATAATGGGGTCACAGTAGATGTGCAGGACAGGCAGAGGCTCTATTTCACAGGCTGAGAGATGGAATGTGCAAGGCGGTAGTTTGAGCAGTCTGCAGAATGGTCTGAATAATGAATTCTCTCTCTCCGCTTCGTGCCCCCCCCTCCACAAAACTCCACTTGGATATTAAAAGATGTCATAGGCCCTGCAGCAGTGGTCACGATACAGGGGAACGCATATAGGAGTGCAGACATGGAAAGGGGACAAGCAGATGAAGACTGACAGAATGATATGATAGGCCAAGTGTTTCCGCGTTCACTTGCCAGACACGGCGAGTTCTGATTTGTGCAATTATGGCAGTTTTTTTCTAAATGGGGAATGACAGGAAGTTTGTAGAGGACAGCGAGTGGGAAGACACTCCCGAGAATAGGTTTGACATGGGGCTGAGAGACAGCGCAGCCTTCTGCATCTACCAGCAGAGTCCGCACGATGACAAACTTCTTTCTGGGTGACAACCGAGGAGTATTGCTAAGCAGATTAGACACAGAGACACTGTTCACCAACCTTGAGTTCTTACCCGAGGCGGATCTGTTCAACAGCTCTCCCTGCATAAGCACAAAAAGGATATTTCTGCTCAGCACTGTACTGTATTTACCAGGTTTTTGTCAGGAGGTGACAGAGCCATGGCAAACGTATTTGTTTTTGAGTGGACATGAATCAATAATCGGGCACAATCTTCAGAACATTAAAACAGATTAGGTCGAAAGCAAACCTACTGATGCACATTATTTTAATGAAAGTGTTTGGCTGGTTCTATGGAATCTGTCTGAAGAGAAGATTTGAACGTCCGTTCCCTCCTAGCCGTTTCATCATCCTGTTTCATGAGAACTTAGATAACTGCTGCATGCGTGTGTGAGTACAAGTGTGTACGTTTGTGTTTGTGGGTGATAAGGACGTGCAAGGTGTATGGGGACAAGCAGGAAAGTGACTTTAAGGCTTTGCTACATCATTACTCTCCCACCCAGGCTCGCTAGGTAGAGCATGGCTGGCATCCTACATTATTAACTGACACTGAGACACTAGTGGACGTTTGGTGTGTACAGGGCAGTCACTTCATCGCTCCCTATCACCGCACTACAAGGCGAATAGAGGCAGCAGTCTGACCTATTCAAAGCACCGCCAACTCAGCCAATCTACCGAGACGCTGCCGAGACACATCTGATACAGACATGGTTGCTTTTGAGTAAACAGTGGTCCTCAGCCAGCTCGCTTGTTTGGTCCTTGTTTCCTCTTGTTGTTTTTCTTGTGTTTTGACATACCAGCAGTCCCTGTAGAGGGTGCATGGCTGCTGAATAAGTGCTCCTCTTCTCTGACAGAACTATTTAAGTTGAGATAACAGACGAAAGGCCAATTGGTTTCAGAACAGCACAACCAAAAAGTGCTGTTAATGAAAGTCCCTTGTTATGAAAATGGAGTTTCACAGGAACCTCAGTGGCATCGAAACCTTCCATGAATATGCAATGCCTTAGTCAGCCAGGCTTGTTTAGCATATCAACAGGAACAGCACTCTGCTGCGCTCAATGAGGGCAAATGTTTTGTGGAAGTTGTAAAATGTACAAATGTGTCGTAGCGTTTTAGTTTTTAAAGACGGGGCGTAATGTGCATTTAATTCATGCGCTGATGGGAGGTGAGAGTACAGACTTCTATGGAGTATATTAACCAGCTACTTAAAATGAGAACTGTAATTAAAAGGGTGACAGCTTTATTAACACATGCAGAGGAGTGGAGTACTTGATTCATTCTTGTATGCTTGTGTGTAACTCACCCTGCTCTTTTAAATGTGACGCACTGGAACTATTTTCCCACAACACATTATCAGAAGTTGTCGACTACTGTAATAGCCTGTCTTGTTATTAGAATTAACGGTTATTTTCAGTGACGGTGTGGCCAGCAGCATGTGATTATTGTGCTTTTGCTTGAAAAAAGTATTATGGAGTTCTTGTTTAAGAAGACGTTGTTTACTCTTTCCTAGACTTTTCTACCGAGAGACATTTTTCTTCAGCATCTCTTAACAATGGGTTTTCTCTGCTTCTGACACAAAACCTAGTTTTCCCTTGAACAACGACAGGTTAATCCATGTAATTCTCTGTGAAATCTGGTGACAATACCAAACTGAGATAAGATTGTATTGTAATTGTCTTGTGCTGCCAGTCAGGGCAGATTGAGGCTGAAGCGCGCGCGCACACACACACACACACACACACACACACACACACACACACACACACACACACTGCTGAAGAATGAATAGTGATTGTTGATTCTGCATGCAGGGCGACATTGGAGAACTGACCATTTTGACAACATTGCAATGGTTAAGTCATTTTTGGTGTGCAAGTCCTAAACCTAAAAAAGATTTTTATCTATACTTGTGAGTAAAAAAAGCCCTAAAACATTAATTTGGCTGGTAAAACACTTTTCTGCAAGGATCAATAGATGCAAATAGCCTACTAGCCTCAGTTTTCGATGGTAATGTCTTATTCTCAGCCTCCTTCTGCACATCTTTGTGAGATTGCGAGATGCAGAAGTCGGACAGCCACTTTGAGTTCCCTCCTCTCATTAATGTATAAATCGTATAGCTGATGGGCTGGGGGGCTGGGGTGCGTGGAGCTTGGCAGGGCCCTGCTCTTTGGGACTCACCAGCATCACTTGCACAGATGGTGGGAGGAGGCAGCTGTGACTAAGGGATATACAGAGGAGAGCTAGCTACAGCCACAGCTCTTAGCCAAAGACACAACCTCAAGATGGAGGTTGAGAGGAAAGTAAGTAAAATGGGAAACGATAGCGAGTTATGCTCTGTAGCTGCATTGTGTTACGTACACCATTGGGCAACAAGCTGCTGTCTACGTCCCAGACGTGATGCAAAACCTGCCGAGTCGACTATTATCCTCTGATATCTCCAAACACCAAGAACATAGTTCAGGAAATCTTTAGGCTCTGTCCTCATCCCAGTTGATGTGCTATTTGGCAGGAGGGATGCATACAAATCAGCAGTTAGCAGTGTTGGGAGTCCAACTGGGGGGACCTAGCTTGAGAAACGAGCTGGCATTTGCAGATAGGCAGGCACAGACTGATGGAGTCACTCTGAGGGGTTCTGAGGGAAATTTTCATCACTTTTCTTTGAGGGGGGGGTAAATCATGCTGTATGGTAAAGGGACAAGAGCATTTAGGCAATGTGGGCTGAGGCACAAGCCTGAGACCAGGACTTCTGCTGAGCACGATGTTAACATGTGCCAAGATGTCCGTCACTTTACTTCTTACTTGACTTTGGATCATATCAAAATCTGAAATCTGTAGTAGTTTAGGCAAGTAGGTTTTCCCGTGCAAGGAATGAAGAAATGTATTAGTGCATAACAAATGTAATAGGAGAGATCTAAACTGAATATTAAAGCATGTGCAGAAATCAAGAAACATAAATATAGAATTAAAAAAAAGGATAAAATACTACGAAGTATGTACAATTTAAATATGAAAATATGAAAATGTACCGTATTTTCCGCACTATAGAGCGCACTGGATTATAAGGCGCACTGTCAATGAATGGTCTATTTTCGATCTTTTTTCATATATAAAGCGCACCGGACTATAAGGCGCATTAAGCGAAACAAAACAGTCAGATAAGTCAGTCAGTCAAACTTTATTAAACGTGTTCACAATAACTCTCAACATTGTTCAAACGTTAATGAGCGTATTCACAATAACTCCCAACCTTGTTCAGTTGTAACACGTAAAAAAAACAGTCTGATACCGCCAAATGGTCTTCTTTACTTGGCGCAGGTCATCTTCTTGCTTCCTCCACTTCCGTACCATTGATTCATTAATGTTGAATTCTCTCGCAGCTGCTCTATTCCCATGTTCTACTGCGTGACTGATAGCCTTGAGTTTGAAGTCCGCGTCGTAAGCGTGTGTCTTGACAGGTGCCATTTTGGGGTCCTTATACACACACACTGTAATATTATGGTGAAGCACAGTATGTATTACTCCGCGACGTGGACTACGGTAGCCGTAATGCTGCAAGCGGTGTGGCTTTGTAGTTTACCAAAGTCGTACTAAAACATTTTGACAGAGCGCCGTGTACCACACAAAATCGCTTCGTGATCAGTAACCACAACCAGGAATTAATCCATATATAAAGCGCTCTGGATTATAAGGCGCACTGTCGCTATTTGAGAAAATTAAAGGCTTTTAAGTGCGCCTTATAGTGCGGAAAATACGGTACAAAGATAAGATGCATTTGCAGCTATTACTGCAAAACCGAATCAAGCCACATCTCCCCCCCTCAACAACACATATCATCACTTTCATTTGATCCTTTTCTCTTTTTTTTCAGGAGCATAGCAGATGTCTCCACTAAAAATGTTTTAGCTCTTTAGGGGCCTTTTTTAGGACGACAGCCCGAGTTGTTCTGCTTGAAAAACAGCCATTTCTAATTAAGCGTGGTTTCCAAATGAAGGGGGTAAATAGAAGAGGCTCCAAATGGCTGTCATTATGGGCTCATGTCATAGTACACAGGTTAGGCCCCTAATCTCATTAAAACAGGGTCTGTTCTCCACACACGCACAAAAAACAAATGGATCCGAGAGTACATTGTGCCTGTGTGCGCATGTGTCAGCATCTATCCATGCATGGATGTGTTTTTGTTTGTGTTGAGGTGCTTGTGTTTGTGTGTGGCTGCCTGCAAGAACAGGCTGAATCTCATTTACAGTCCAAGGGGTCACTTATTGACTGAATCAACCCCCCTGCCAAGGCCCAGATGGAATGGAGGCTTAACAAGATTACTGTTATATATAGCAGCGGTAATGGGAACCTCTCTGGAGATTCTGGTGCTGCTGATTTGTGCCCTGCTACCCAGATTTGAGCAGAAACGCCTAACTTTCTGCACACAGCCACTCTCCACTGGGAAACTCCTGATGCATTATGGCTGCAACGGATCAATCAATCTACCCACTCCCAGCTCTCCCATCTCTCCACCTGCTGCCTGCCAGGACAGTGATTCCTCAGAGGACTGTGGCTTGGGCTGCACTGTCTGCTTCTGTGTTGCCCATGCATGCTTGTCCAGCTCCACCACCAGTTAGAGAAATCAGTGGCTGAATGGGCACATTTCTGCCACATTCTCTTGTCCCTTCTGTGCATACATTCAGAGGTCTAAATCCAACTGTGTAACAGATTGTTGCTCTCCAGCGTGTCCGCTAGTCACGTCAGTTTAAGGCAGAGGAGTTAAGGATGGAAGGAGGTGGGGGAAAGGAGGTTTGTATTAGAAAATGCGGCGGCGCCACACTTGTTTTGATTAATGGACCTCTCTCTGCCTGTGAGTGACGAATTATCAGAAGGCCCGACGGCTCGTTCATCACTGTCAGCCGAGGTAATGCTAGTAATGTGGCATCTCCAGTCCAAACAGCCAGCGGCGCTACCATCTCGCCCCTTATCGCTCCCACCTGGTCCTGGGGTTTTGCAGGAGAAGAAGAAAGGGAGACTGGAAGAAAAGGCAAATGGCACAAGATAGCCCAGCTGAGGCGTCGAGGTTTGGTGGCAACTGTGTTTCAGTCACCATCCTGGACAAGCTAGAACAGAAATGGACGCCACACTTACCCTGTGATTGACTGTGTGTTTACTCAGATAGCCTCATAGGTAAATGCCTGCGAGCCGGAACGACCATCCACTAAACCATTATCACATTATTGAAGTCAATTTGGAGGAAGGAAAGGAGGGGGACGATAACAGTCTTCGCGTCGAACAATTACATGGCAGATAGCTGGAGTTTGTTTTGTTTCTCAGCCCAAGGCTCTGGCCTGGCTTCTAATTATCAGGTAGAGAGCGCTTAGCAATGGGGATCTTATCTTTGCTTTTGCCAGGCTACAAAGACAGTGTTCCAAAGCATAAACACTCATTAATTACCAAGAGTGTACTTTACTGTGAGGCGGCTTTTCTGCTGATGCCTGTTTTGATGGGCATTACAGAGATACACACACACACACACACAGACACACACACACACACACACACACACACACACACACACACACACACACACACACGTACACGCCATAAAATAAGCAATATTCTCATTTCCATATTTACGCTCCGTCTCCTTTTTCATGTTCGCCTTCTCTTTCTGGCTCATGCACCCTCTCCCACCTGGACACGGGAGGGGAGGTAAAGTAGTTGTTTTTCAAGTGAGGTACTATCCTGTGACACAGACAGCAGACCAAGCTGAGCAGGTGATGGATGGGAAGTGGACAGCTGTCGACAGGCAGACAGACGGCGGGGCCACGAGCACCCGACGGAGACACACCTAATTCCCAGGTCTTATTTTGTCAATACACAGCAGCTAGTGGCACTCAATTAGGGACCTTTATTGACTATGCTGCCTGGCTTGTGTCAGATGTCAGCCGGTGACACGGCGTGATGTCCGACACAAACACTTTCTCCGGGATTACAGAAAATAGAAAAATCTAAAGAAAATTGCAGAAACAGAGAAAATAAATAATGGAGGGAAAGCAGACAGAGGATTTGGCGAGAAATACAGAAGGGAGAGAAAGACTGGGTGAGATTAGGAGAGATAAAACGTGCCAAGTGCCGGCTACACTAGTCGTAAGCATTTTTTATCAAGTGTTCAGGTTATTAAGTCTTGTTGGGCCTGCTGAACGTGAGCTTAAGCAGAATGTAAAAAATCAGATATGACAAATGTTTGCAGTAATTGGCAGGTTTCACTTTGTCTTTCATGTTTATTCTTTATTCTTCTTTTACCAGACAAGTCGGGCTAAGACAGATATCCTCTTATCCCATCCCATATCCCATCTCTTTCTTGAGAGTGAACAAATCCTCTAACCAGTGTTTGTTTTCAGTTGTCTTTCCTGCAGTATGTTGTCTTTTGTTTTACATCAAACACCACTGCATCATCTGTTTTTCTCTCGGAGAGGCGGAAACAAACAGAAGCACCATCTTAGCAGGCTTTCCAAAGTAATTGGTTTAGAGTTATTCCTTGAAGTGGTTGCATTTTTTGACACGGTGATGTTTATTTTTTCCACTTATATTTACAGTCTTTTAGAATTTAAAAGAAAAACATTTTTTTTTTACCTTAAGATAAACCTACTGTTGGCATTGGAACCCAAATCCTGTGGGTTTTGAGCAAACAAGAACACATAAACCCTGTTAGACAGAAAGATAAAGTTGTTTAGAATTGATGTGTTTCAAAAAACTTTTTGATACATTAATTCCCCCAAGCTCGAGCATAACTTCCACAACAATAGAATGCATTAAAGGCATTACATTTGTGTTTAGGACCATTGGTTCATCGTTCCTTACATATTCAAACTATTATATTCTGCAATTGTCCGACAATATGAAAATACTTCAAAGGACAAAACAGCAGAGGACAATTAGAGGACTGTTTCTTTTCTGTGTGCTGTATGAGTAGACACAGATCTGTGGCATTGAGAGGGATTAGTGTCAGAAATGTAACCAACTCAAAAAGAGAATATTGATGCATATTATAACCAAAAGAAAGTGAACCCTGTATGGCAATCCTGTTATTCTGCAAACCAGGCTTGTTGCTAATGAGGTTGACATTTGAAGCATACTTACCATAAAACATTTTTTTTTTTTTTTTAAAAGACCACAAGAAAAATGTTTTGCATGGTTATATCTGAAATAACTTCAGATTTATTTTATAAAAGTCATTATATATTTTATAGACCAACCGTGTATAAATGTGATGGATTATTATGATCACTTTATCATTTTAAAACAGATTTATGGCCATGATTGGATTAACCTAAGAGAGGTTCTACTCTACGCGAGATGTAAAGAGTAAGAAGTTGGTTTTGGAATAAATTTCATTTTGTTAAAGGTTAATATATTCCCAAATACATTTTCACTTTACTAAATCACTTAAAACAAACCTACATAGGGTTCTGGGGCCATGTTACAGTTGCCCGGTTGTTAATATCACATTGCTGCTCTCCTTCTCTGATTATTTTCGTACAATAACTGTCAAAATGCCCCAAACAATAGAAGGCCAGGTGTGAATTTGACCACTGACTGCCAGTTTGTACTGTTTTTTGTCAGAAAATGTATTTCTTATAGCGTAGGGTGGTTACTCTCCCTTTCATTTGATTCATCTACGCCGTTTTACTTTACTCTCTTGTTTTTGGAATGCAGGATCATTAGATATAAACAGTACATCATCATCATGCAACTGCCATTCCCTCAATGACATAAACAAGCCTGCCTGTCCGTCTTCATGCGGCGCGCTGTACTCCCATCCCCTGGGACAGACTTAGCCGAGCAGTAAAGTCAGTATGCCGCTCAGTTTTTCAGTGTTACTGTAGGGGAGCCCGGGGAAATTGCACCAATCAGAACTAACTATTTAACCAACCACATTAAACTGAATGCATTACATTTACAGGTTCCATAAACCTTTTGAAGTGAATATACATATAAATTTAATATAAATACCTTTTTTTCTGAACTGTTTTGAGCCCCTCAAAGAATTGAAATCAAGAACCATTAAGAACCAGAATCAATAAACAAAATCCAACAATAACAATACTCAACCCGAAGGGTATCATTAAAGAAACAGT
>NC_041373.1:8346316-8428816 GCF_900634415.1 Cottoperca gobio | reverse complement strand
TCTGTTAACAATGAATCGTTTCAGCACTACAGGTATGTATGACTCTCAATACCTTTTGAGTACAGACCAAAATGTGTGAGCTGAATGCTTGGTCAGATGGTGGCTTGCTGACTTATTTATTTAATCACATTTTTCCTAAATCAGGAAACATTTCTGACTTCAGATTATATTTTATTTGGCAAAGGCATATTTACCACTGATGAGCAGTTGGGCATATTTTGTTGAATGGAAGAAAAAAAAGGTCCAGTTATCTATAGTGACATGTGCCAAGCGTTGTGATAGCATTCCTATGTGCAGCCCGGCACTTAGTTTTAGTTTTCAGACACTAGCTGCCAATAGTTAAGAAACAAACCCACTATCATTTTAATCAAGTTGACATATTGCTCATTAGAAATGCAATACAAGTTGGTTTTCGCGCCATGACACCGTTGTTAGAGCTGTGACGCCGTCGGCAACAGCTTTATAATTTGCCAAAAGTGTCAACATCCTAAATGGCGGTGCAGCTGGTTTGCATAAAATCAAACCGGTTTAAGCTCCAGCAACACCTGAAATCGACCCAACTGTATATTCAATAAAATGTCTTCTATTTACAATTAAATGAAACAGATAAAATCAGCATCCTCACACTGGAGAGGCTGGAACAAGCAAAGGTTTTGCATTTCCACTCAATTAACTCGAGCGATTAATTGATCATCAAATAATTCCCAATCAATTAATCTTTTCAGCTCTAGTGTAGATAGATGATTGGAATCACGTGACGTATGGGCCTCTGCAGATTAAGGCTGATCAGAAATGGCCTGGAGTTCATTTAGATGTCAGTACCTTGTAGAGTATTTGGGAAATGTGTTCTTTCTTTACCGTTTTCCGAACACTCAACCAACCGCGAGCAACAGAGAAGAGGAAAGCGAACAGTGAGCCACAACTCTCTAGCTCATGCCCCTGGTGAGAAAACAAGCAGCTTTTTTCATGAGCAACACTCCCTTGACTCTTCTCATCTCTATCACTCCTCCATCTCTTCATCCCCAGGAGCTGTGGCTTTTTCATCAAAGGTCTATTGAGCAGTAGGACACGCAGCATGCTGTTTCCTCTCACTCTTCTGTCTCTCCGTAGCTTTCTTTTGTATTCATCTAGTTACTGGCTGTAGTTTGACTCGTACTTTAGCCAGCCATGTGAGCCGCTTGATCCCGTCAACCTCTCTCTCTCCCCCGGGGGAGGCCATCAGTCGACTGGGGCCATTTGTCTGCATGTAATGGAGGTCTGAGGCTGTGGAGCGAGGTTAGGCCTCTCACGGCCCGGTAGAGAGGGACAGCCACGACAGATGCCAAAACACTCCCGTGTGTGTGCGTGTGCGTGTGCGTGTGCGTGTGCGTGTGTGTGTGTGTGTTTGTGTTAGAACAGGCACAGCTCTGTCAGACTGTGTCAGTACTGGATTAACATGATAAAATATGCATGCAGACGGGCAAAGTCAGCGATTGAACTAGATATAAAGATATGCTCTT
Source organism: Cottoperca gobio (assembly GCF_900634415.1). Lineage (NCBI taxonomy): Eukaryota > Metazoa > Chordata > Actinopteri > Perciformes > Bovichtidae > Cottoperca > Cottoperca gobio. The sequence goes on along the minus strand of NC_041373.1, from coordinate 8,427,317 downwards.
AAGCAATTTGTTAAAAATGTTGAGACCAGGAACGACATGTCCTTAAATAAAGATCATTGTTTATTTAATTTCCTTGTAATGTAATGTATTAGTAATAATGAAGATTAGAGAAGGGAAGCAGCTAGTGGCAAATCAAACATTTATACTCCCCATCTCTCTATTTCAATCAAACATAAATACTCATCATCATCATTATTGATTAAAGTGCTCTTGAATCATTATCAGGATGGCAGTCATTGAAAAGCCACCCTTGACGCTAAACATAAATAAATTGATCCACAAGAAAGTAATTGCGTATGAGACAGTACTGTTTCTTGCTCCAAGCTAAACTGGGATACATCCTGCTGCACAGTTGGCCAAGATGTTTCTGAGCAGCTGTCCAGCCTGCCAGGCTCTCTTGTGGACCGCAGCTCTTTCTGGATAATAATAATGGAAAAGGAAATTGGGTTGGGATAAAATGGGAAAGCATTCAAAGATGCAGGAATACACATAAAAACCAGACAGAGACAGAAGCATGTTCACACATATCTGATTTGTCCAAATTTCTCAGCTCCCTGGCTTGATAAATCCCTGCACCGTGCCGGATACGTGGTAAGCCATTGTTACAAGCAAGCCTCAGACAGCTGCTCACACACCACTGAGAGTCTGGGGAGTTTAATAAGGATGACCAAAATGCATTCAGCGAGATAATGAGATAGATAAAAAAAAAAAATAAGCAACCAAAACAAGAAGTGACTTCAGGAAGCTGGTCAAAAAACGCACAATTCCATTACCTCTTTTTAACCAAAGTCTTATCTCCCTCTTCCTGCTCCCTTGATATACATGTAAAGCCATTCAGGATAATTGGCTTACTTTTAATTTCTTCCTGCATCAGGTGGTCTTTGATCCCTGAGGACCGGCGAACTCGGGGAGCGGTTAAACCTGCTGAACATGCTGTATAACAAAGTATTGTGTGACCCGCTCTGCCGCAGCGCTGATTACAGGCTGAGGGGAGAGAATGCCAGGAGGAAAAGAGTGCCTCCTGCTCCCACTATTACTGATGAAATCCAGACTTGCTCTGGATGATGGTCAACTATTAGAAGAAACTTATTTTTGTCCGGTGCTTGGATGGGTTTATTGAGTAGAGAGGGATCTCTGGTGGTCAAATAAATTGAAGAGCTTGTAAGATCATCTCATACAATGCTGGACATTAAGACAGAGAGAGTATCAGGAGAGTCTCCTCCAGGTCATATAAAACTCTGGCTCCTATAACTTAGCATCAACTACCCTGTATATTCATCTTCAAGAGATTCTTAAGCGACAGGTAAAGAAGTTAAGCCCCGGATTGTGTCCTGGCAAGTCACCTGGGATTCATTCAGCGCTTTGGACACTTCCGTTCTTCCCCTATCTCCGAAGGGATCCATAATTCATGGCTGTACGTCCAGGATGTCACCGCTCCAGCAAGCGAGCATTAAATATTTACCGCAGATCATAAGCTGCAGCCATTGAGGCCTGCCAGTCCCTTTAGGAAGACTGTTTTCAGTCTCAGCATGCACAGGGAATCCCAAAATGAACCTAGTGCCTGGGTTGCTTTGGTAAATATGTATGGAGATGGTTCTCAAGTCATCATACTTGCTAAATGCTAACAGCACAGGTAGTTATATGCAGCATACACATCATATCACTATCTGTGCTGTGTCCAATGCTTTTCCTACATGCCTCTCAGGAGTTTGATTTGAGTTTCTTTTTTATATGTGTGCACACCTGTGTGTGTGTATATATATATATATTTATTTATTTTTATCCCTGTGAATCTTTTTTCCTTCTCAGTTTCTCATCAGCTCTCGTGCTCCCTTAAGGCACAGCAGGTACTTAGATCCCCCATTGATGAGATGAAGGTCAGGATGGAGGAACAAGTGGATGGAGAAGTGGACAGTTAGATAGGTGAAGGAGAGAAAGAGGAAGTCATCGCCTGTAAAACAGGATCATGATAGAAATGTGACACGGGTTAGAATTCTTATACTCGTGTGCAACAAGCAGCGAGAATTACAGTACTTCTATAGAAAAAGCCATTGTTATGTTAACACTGTTGTTATTGACGACTATGATAGCTGTTATTACCGATTTTGTGCTTTCTGATTGGAAAGCCACTGAAACTCTCCTGATGTAAGATGTGTGTACTTTAGTGTGTAACCGGGCCTGTGTCTGCAGGTGTGTCTCAAATGTCAGAAATGTGCATATTGCTTTGTTTAGAATACATTTTAGCTGCTGTGTCGGTTGGTGTTTTGCCCAAATGTGGTTTGATAGTTGTGTGTCTGTCAGGGTAGATAATCACTTCCTCACATGACCACATTCAAGATCTGGTGGGATAGATGGAGGATAGAGGGGTAGTAGGACAGAGCAGTAGATGGAGGGATAAGGCCAGAGGAAACGAAGGCGCCCAGTTGGAACGGACGATCTACCTTCGGATTGTTGAACACGCACAGATAATAAGAAAATATTGATTTCAAACAGTCAGGGGGCTGTAACATCAGGAGAGAGGAAGGTTTCTCCCTCACTGGTCGCGACATTGACGAGGGAAAGTCAAAGAGAGGACTTGATAGAGACAACAAGACACCAGGTTGTAGCCCCTATAGATCACCTGCTGAAAAATTGATTAGTGTTTATTTATTCAGGCATCATTTCAGCAGCCGACAAGGAAGACGCTATTGTTTCTTGCCAAAAGTGGATGGCTGCCAAAATGCAGGCCGCAGAAAGCTGAGGGGTACAAATAGCCAATTAAAAGCCCTGGGTTATCATATTTCAGAGTGGACCATAAGGAAATGTATGAACAAGGGAGTTTGTCAATATTTCTGCCTTGCTAAGTCAGCAGCAACAGTGTTTACACATTGTAAATCGATATACCTAATGCAGCTTGAACAATGTCATTAAAATGTTAAAATGTTTAATGCCCTTTTCAGCCGTGAGATCAAGTGTGGGCACACATATTTATCTATAATTAAGCAGTCCAACGCTACCTTTGAATGCTGGAAATGTATTGTTTTTTCTATTCTTTGACAGGAAACTGCGCTGGATTCATTACATATATCTTGACTTATCCTCCCCATTATCTTCTATATTCACTATGTCTTAATATATAAATATATGTATATTAAATGCTCTTCTTGTCTTGTTGTTCCCTCCTCAGTGCCATCACTCTGGACAACACACTGGTTATACTGTCCACAGTGGCACCAGACGCCGGGCGCTACTATGTCCAAGCAGTAAATGACAAGAACGGAGAAAACAAGACCAGCCAGCCCATCACCTTATCAGTAGAGAGTGAGTAACCACATACTGTACACACACATGCTGTAATCAATCCATTATGCCAGGACAGGCGACACTGCAACATATTTCAAAACGTCATCATATGTTTTGAAGTGAATGAACTAGTAACTATAAATGTAGTGGAATAAAAGTACAATATTTCCCTCAGAAATGTAGTGAGAATATAGTGGTATAAAATGGAAACACTCAAGTGAAGTACTTGTATGTTTCATATGGGCCATAATGCACATTGAATATTTCAACTTTTCATACTTTGATAATATTTTCAAAATACCACATTTTCACCTAAGTGACATTTAGAGTTTTACGTGTAATTCTTTATTGACGTTTTGCTGCTTTTCCTTAAGTAAACAATTAGCACAGACCCGGTTCCACCCTGCGACATCTAAGAAGCTCAACCTTTATGATCAGATTTAATTTCATGCACTGAAGTGTATCTGTAGCCATAGTCACATTGTTGCAGATGTACACACACAGGAAGAGAAAGCTACGGGGACAGGGACACACACTGTTGCCAAGTCGTTCTTAATATTCACCAGCACCAATTCAGTCGGCTTCAGCTCAACAGACAGCATCTCATGACATGATAGACTGGAGTTCAGTGTGGAAGTGAAAGAGGAGGCTGAGGGTAAGATATTACAGTTGACAACACAAGGGAGCAGATATAGCCTGTGGTACATATGGAGAACAGTGGCAGAGCTGATTATATATTATATATGTGGTCTCGACTTGGCAAGTCTCACGGAACCGAGCCTGGCATTACATAAACATTCTACACATGCTCCTCATATAGACACTCAAACACATACACACACTGATGTACAAGCTAATAGTAGAGCCAACATTGAGAGTTGTGTGTGTTTGAGTTAGTGCTTGTGTTTTACTGTCTGCACATGTATCTGTCAGTATCTGCTACAGCAGCTGTCCCTGCGGCGACGCCTCAGAAGATGCATTTTCCATGAGTTTTCTTGGCTCCCACTGTACTTGCCTAAGACTTGGCGAGAGCGGAGGTCAAGGAGAATTCTGAAGAGACCAGTGTTGCTTGTTAAAGTTTCCATACTATCGATGAAGTTTAAAAACTTGATTGTAACTTCAGCAGATTAATGTCAAGCTATTCCTTTCACAACTCATTTTAAGAACTTTTTTCCGGGTGACTAGCAATAAAAACTTGCCGTTGTTTTTTTTTTTTGTTTTTTTTTGACCTCGTGTTTAAAAGTAGATAAGTCGTAATAACATGGTTCAAATTGAAATGCGTTTCTGTTCAGCACTATGAAACAGCTCTGAAGTATTTAGGTTGAAAAGTTTTAGAATAGTTCTAATGGCATCTAAGAGTTCAAATGTTAGCAAGCATATGCTTACGTTGCAATTATGAGCTGGTCTTTGAAAAACGTTGTTCCCTGTAACGGGCCCTGGCCCAAGAAAGTTTGAGAACCCTGGTTTAAGGTGTGTTGTCTGGGGGGGTGCACACATGGGACTGTATACAGCATCTAATGACCCAAGATTGTTAAGATTGAACCATGACAGCGCCTGTAGCGACATCTGACATGTGCAGCCACAAGCACACACCCAGGGCATGATGGGATTGACGGATCAGTATGAGTTTATCACAGACATGACACATCTCAAGCAGCACACGCACACACTGTGCACTCGCTGCTATGGGCTGTTTGTCTCTGATGCTCACAACACACGCACACAATCGCGCACACACAACGACATAAACCAGTTTGCACATGCATAGTTTTATACACACATAAAAATGTGGATGTATATGCGCACACAGACACACAACCGCCTTTTCACCCCTTCAGCTTTGGGTTTGTCAGGCAGTATTTTTCAATCCCTGTTTCTGGCTCTCCAGCAGACATCTGATTATACACAGTCAGTGCACTGCCTCATCCTATTTGGCCCATCTCTCTGTCAGAACTCGGATATACTGTGTGCACTGGTCAGTTTCAATATGTCACGTCAATGAGCACCCACAAGATCCACTGGGTGGAAATGAAATGAATAAGACACCACCGTCCTGAGAACTCACCACATTCTGTCTGTTATAAGTATATCTGGTTCTATTTATCTATCAAGACCATTGCTCTCTGCTTAACCTCTCCATGTATGTGTGTTTTTGTTGGTATGTGTGTATGGCGACCTGTCTGTCTGTCTGTCTAGATGTGGGAGGTCCAGCAGACCCCATTGCCCCCACCATCATCATTCCTCCCAGGAACACAAGCGTGGTCACAGGCACCTCCGAGGTCACAATGGAGTGTGTTGCCAACGCCAGGTAATCATCCTGAAGCTGCAGGGTCGTACTGTAGATGCCGTTTGTTAAAGGGTCACTTCACTCAAATGACTGCGGATCATTCAGAACAGGAGGTTTCATAGGGACTATTTGCTCAGTAAAAATGTAGTTCCTTTGAAAACTGTTTTCAGCATTTTCTGTGCCGCATATTGTTTTATTGAAGTGAGCACCATTGCTGTGTATGATTCAATACCTGGGCAAATACAAATACTGTCAGCAGGGCTAAATAAGACTTTCTAACGTTATATTTTCTTTTTCTTGTAATTTGGGTAACATTGCCCTTTTACCCACTGTGCCTACACTTGAGGTATATGTTCAATGTTTTGTAAAATCAGAAGTTAGACAATCAAAGGCTGACAATGTTGAGAGTGTTTTTGTAGACACAAGTGTTCTTGCGTCTTGGAATATGCCGAATCAAAGCAGACTTCTCCACTAATGACATCCCTTGATTCATGAAATAGTCAGTTTGAATTTAAAACAGTCATCTCAGCCCATAAACAGATATCTTTTTAGTTTTGAATACCCGACGCTCTGGCAGATTAAACAGATTGATGGATATGTGCCACATTGGAGCAGTGTTGCAGAACCCGAATCATTCATCATCAAGTACAAAACATTTATTTTTTCTAGTCATATTAGAAGAGATGTGAGATCTGAAACTCTGCTTTTCACTCTGTAGGCCTCTTATCAAGCTGAGCATCTCATGGCGTAAGAACGGTGTGCTAGTGACCAGCGGTTTGAGCGACTTCAACCGCAGGCTGACCACCCTCAGTCCCGTGGTGAGCGATGCCGGCTTCTACGAGTGTGAGGCCATTCTCCGCAGCAGCAGTGTGCCTTCAGTCAGTGCTGGGGCTTATCTGCATGTACTAGGTAAGAATTATAGGATGAAATATGCTCTAGTGTGTTTGTTTTTTCCTTGTATAATCACTAAGCACTTGTAACAGGACTGTAGACATCTTGCTTTAAACATGCACATCTGCAGGTGACAAAATCTTCCAATCTTACACTTGTTGCCACTTTGGTTCTTTAGTATTTAGAAAAATAAAAACACAATTTACAGACATTAATGTAAATGTCTGCCTATCACCAAGTCCATGCAGGTTTAATTAGACTGCATTGCTAGTACTATTTGTACAGTGGAAAGCACAAACATTATGACGTGTGCTCCAAATCCAGATGAGCCTTAATTGGAACGTTTCAGTATCTTTGCTGCTAAGTCAAGTCAAAATAGGTTCATCGTTCCTTTCCACCATGTTTTATTTGTGTTTTGTTATTTGCAGCACTTTTCCTCAATGTTTTTTTTAGGTTCATCATAATTTTATGTATTTTTGGACCTTTGTTTCTGTGCACACGGTAGAGAGAAAATTATGTGATTAGTCATAACACATAATTATTGTATGCTTTTTCATATCAGCATGACAACCTAAATGGAAAAAAACAGTGCATCTCTATTTAGCTACCTACATCAGACAAATGTGTGGGAGTAGACATAGCATTATGGTTTGCAAGTTCAAAAGAAAGAGCTGGTATGAAAGTGATATAAATATTACTAGTCTCACTATATGAATCTGGCAAAGCTATGGCTGTGAAGGCATGAGGCAGTGAGGGGAAAGTGTTATTGATTTAAAGGGGGAAAGCTAATGGTTGGCCTGAAGAAACTGTTTAATAGCATTGCTTGAGTCACTTTCCTTCCATCCCACTGAAACACTTTGATGTTTTCAAGGTTGTAACGTGATTCAAAGGACAAGGTGTGGTGAACTTTTCCCTTCACACTGCTTATAGCCTTTCCTCTCCCCGGGAGTTTGAAGGATACATTTACGGTTTACCAATTACTGATTTCTGAAATTACACTACTGTATAATCACATTATTTTCAGCTGCTCTATGAGTAGTTTGCCGCCATGGGCAATACATTTCAAAACAAAAAATAAATATTTATCCTCTAGTATCTTCAATTGCAGACACTGTCAGTTTTCTGTTTGTTAAGACCTCACGTGGTATCACTAAGGTACTAAGGTGCTGTGACGATAACAGCAGAAGGTTTGCAATCTTCCTTCTGATTTTATCTATTTGTCATCCTGTCTTTCCTGTTATCTGCGTCCCTCAGAACCACCGCAGTTTATTAAGGAACCAGAGAAACACATCACAGCTGAGATGGAGAAGGTGGTGGACATTCCCTGTCAGGCACGAGGTGAGCAGATGTCTGCATTTCACTACAAGAATGTTAGAGCATAATTAGTAAAAGGAGGCATGACTTACTGTCCGTAACCCCCACCCTCACTCACCCTCTGCAGGAGTGCCCCAGCCAGACATTGTGTGGTACAAGGATGCTTTTCCCATCAACCCCGTGAAGATGCCTAGGTACAGGGTGCTGGTGGGAGGCAGCCTTCAGGTCAACGGCCTCCTGCCTGATGACACCGGGATGTTCCAGTGCTTTGCCAGAAATCCGGCAGGAGAAGTTCAGACCAACACCTACCTGGCTGTTACCAGTGAGTGCTCAAGCAGCTCTTCAGGAAATGGTTTTACACAGATTACTGCTACTGTTTGGTTAAAACTCAGAACAAAGTGTTTTTCACAGAATAGTGTTAAAGCATAACACGGCTTTCTCACAGCTTGTCAAAATCAGAGTAAGACCAGGTGTAATTGCTTTACAAAAATAGAAAGCAGTTCCAACTGTAGGGAGAAGAGTATGAGCATCCTCACAGAGCCACCAGCTGTAGCTGTCTTATTAACATTATAAGTAGCATTTCATGGCCGTCAATCACATGTGTCAGCAAACTAAACAGTCATAAGAAGAGCCTTAGCTCAAAATGTCACTTGTGGAAGTGACATTTAACAAATAGCACTTAAGGGAGCTACAGTGCGCAGGACTGCAGTGGTCTACGCACTGTTGGATTTAAAAAAAAAACAGTAAGGAACAAACAATTCTACAAACGTAACATAACTACTGCTACTCTTCTAACAAGGACCCAACTTACATTTACGTAAACTGCGATCGATGCAAGAAACACTTGACTGGCGACATAAACTCAGGATGAAAACAGTACAGACACTGTGATGCTCTTCTCTTGTTTTCTCCGTGACCAGGGATGTCAAACTCAGTCGCAGAGAGGGCCGAAATTTAAAATTGGGACTACGTCGAGGGCCAAAGGTCAACATTTATTGAACAGGATAGACATATTGGATAATATATATATTATCGTGGGCTGGATAAAATTGTACGGCCCATGAGTTTGTCTTACCTAGACAATATAAATATTGTTTGTCTGACAGGATTGTGATAGCAACACAGTAGTGTTATAATAATGTAAATGGGATGTTGTAGGCAGATGATAATATTGCAACAGATAAGAATCCAGTCAGTAAAGTCAGTTTCTTTCAGGAACAAACTTCCATCACATGTATTTAGTTTTTTAGAAATATATACATGTATTTGCATTCGCTCAGTAGTCAAGAACTGTGTTTCAAATCTGACTTCTTATATAAACTGACAATGAGGCCTACACTATTACAATGTTTGCTGCATTTCTTATCACCTGAAGTATTGTGTAGAAGTGTGTTTCTTCTGAGCACCATGTCCCTGCTGGAATTTGAAAATTACTGCTTATTATACTCTCACTGTGCATCTGTTTGGCAAGTTTGTGACATCTAGTTGTCTTTACTTTGTCTCAGTTCCTGCAGCCTTCACTCCACGCTGCATCACATTATCAGAATTTATGATATCCTCTCTCGCTAACCCTTCCATCCCCATCTCCCTCTATTTCTCTCACTGTCACTGTCTCCTCCTCTTCTTCTTCTCTTTCCTCCCTCCAGATCTCTTCTTATCATCTCCCTTTTCCTTGACACATTCATGTCTCCACTTCTCCTTTATGTCCTACTGACTGTGTCCTGAGATCAACACTGCTTCTATGACAAACTCCCTACTTCCTCTTTCCTCCTAGGAGCGATACCGTTTTCTGTCATCGTATAAAAGCTTTGATTCATTGCACGTAAGAAAAGGGGATTTTAGTTATCTACATATGGCGTTCTCTTTCTATGCTTCTCCCTCAGTCATTTAAATTCTTCCTCTTCCTATATTCGCTATCTCTGTGGGTGCAAAAAATTGCCCAGCAGCAGACAGTCGAGGCACCGAGGTGAAGGCTATATCAATCCGTTACAAATTAGGGGGACAAAGCATCGACTAAACACTGAGCTGCAGCTGGCTGACGCTTACAAGAAATACGTTTAAAGAGTGGTTTTGCCATAGACATTTGTTCTCTCACCTCTATAACCCCCTTCCCTTCTCTCACCACTGTACTGAGCTCTCTCTTTATTCTATGTGTTTTTCCCCCCTCAGGCATTGCCCCGAATATCACAGCCGGACCCTCAGACAGCACTGTGATCGACGGAATGTCAGTCATCTTGCACTGCGAGACCTCTGGAGCTCCGAGGCCGGCTATCACCTGGCAGAAAGGTCTCTGTTATGCACATGCACGCACACACACCTAAGGATTATGATGTCTGTTATCTATTAGACATGGGACCACAGTTTGCCATAGCTTTACAAATAAAGCGTGATTGGATTCCGCCTGGGCAATATATCGATATTGTGATCTGAGATTACATTTTGGATATCGTAATATGGCAAGTGTTGTGTTTTCTGGGTTTTAAAGGCTGCATTACAGTAAAGTAAGTTTCTGACCTTCCAAGACTGTTCAAGCTATTCTGTTATTTGCCTTAACACACTTAGTCATGACATCCACTTCACTGCGGGATTACTGCAGGATTATTCATCAAAAATCTCATTGCGTAAATATTTTGTGAAAGCACCAATAGTAAACCCTACAATAATGTCACAATGTCCATATAGAGGCATTTGGTCAAAGATATTGTGATTTTCTCCATATCGACGACACCTAATTCCAATAGCAGATCTTATAAATGCCTCCTTTTTTTCTCTGTCTACCTTTACTCTATTTATGTATGTTCTTTCTCATCTATTTATTTCTCTTCTACGTCTAAATTCACTTAAGGTGAGCGTGTGTTGGCCAGCGGTTCAGTGCAGCTACCCAGGTTCACCCTGCTCGAGTCAGGCAGCCTACTCATCTCCCCCTCACACATCTCAGATGCCGGGACCTACACTTGCATGGCGAGCAACTCCAGGGGCATCGACGAGGCGTCCGCTGACCTTGTGGTCTGGGGTGAGTGTGCAGGGTTAGATGGACTTGGCCTTTCATAGCATGTCTGTTTAGCAGAGGTTGGGAAACGAGGCCATGCCGTATAATAATGAAGCTGCACTGAATTCATCAGATACAAAAATGCTCTTCTGTGCAAACGTGGAGTCATCATAAAGGTGTTTTCTGCAAGAAGCCATCAAGAAACAAAATATGAAAACGGCGGCATGTCATTTCAACTGAAATGAGTTTTTCTGAAATGTGCTTGTCGTGTTGTTGTGTTTTCAGTATTGTTCTTCTCAGGAAGGACATTTTGTTCATTGTTTTCTCTTCTCTCATCTCTCTCTCTCTGTTTTTTTCTTTTTGTCTCCACAGCTCGCACCCGGATTACAATCCCCCCACAGGACCAAAGTGTTATCAAAGGAACTAAAGCCATTATGACCTGTGGAGTCACACATGACCCCAGTGTAACTGTCAGGTAAGGGTACATTCACACACATAGAAGTATTAAGTAAGTGAAGTTTATTTATACAGCATTATATATAGCACATTTCTAGAAGAGTTGTCATAAAGTGCAGTAAAACAAAAGCAAAGAGTAGAAGTACAGACACAATGAAAGTGTGAAAAAAGAAACAAAGGGAAATTAAAACTGGTAGGCCTTGTGCTTCTGTTTCATAGGATAAGGCTGGCCTATATTTTTCTTGTCAACAAATGAAATAACCAAAAAAAGACTATTTGTGAGTGTGTCTCTTAATAATTAATAGTTTTCATTTAAGGTTAAGTAATTTACTTAAATAGCTGCTTGTAAGTGTAAATAGTGCATTTGTTGGGGACTATTTTCAGCCATGTATTAACACACATTTGGTGCAGTAGTATGCATTTAGTGCAGCTTGATGGCATATATGGGATTCACTCACGATCCAGTGTTTCCCATTGATGTGTTTTTAATCATTTTAGGACAACAATGGAGATCTATGACGCAAATGAATACGCTATCTCTGGCTTTGTGTACACAGGAAATACTTGTTAGTAGGAAACCTTTATTGTTGGTTTTGATATTTTCACAGGATTATTTGATGATAAGAAAGATATATATAATAATACCAGTCTTATCCTTTAAAGGAGTCCACAATGTCGATAGATCAAAAGTCCGAAAATAATTTTCAAAGGGAAAAAGACACAATCTGAAAGCCACAATATCCTTTGGTTTCGAGCTGGGAGCGAGGCTCAACAAACAAGCATGTGGGTGCATGACCATGCAGTCAAATCTTAAATTGGATTCTGAATTTCATAGGGAATCACATTTGATATATGTCTCAACTATTAAAGGACTTATTCTAAAGCCTTGCAGCTGCATTCTGGGCCACTTGCAATAGTTCCGGGGAAGTCTTATTCAGGCAGGTGAAAAGGAGTTACAATAGATTCCTCCAAGAACTGGGAGTCTCAGGCCCTGCTCTCTCTGCTTAAATCCTACCTAAAAGACCACACCTACAGGGTAACTTGAAAAGGGTCTCTGTCGGACCCCTGTCAACTCACCACTGGGATTCCTCAGGGCTCCGTGCTTGGCCCCCTCCTGTTTTCTCTGTATACCAATTCACCTTGCTCAATCATTACCTCTAAGGGCTTCTCCTACCACAGCTACGCAGATGACACTCAACTGATTCTGTCTTTTCCCAAATCCGAAACCGAGGTGGAGGTACAAATCTCTGCTTGCCTGGCTGACATCGCTCAGTAGATGGCTGCACACCACTTGAAACTCAACCTCGACAAGACAAAACTGCTTTTCCTTCCAGGGAAGGTCTCTCATCCAAGACCTTACTATCAACATCAGCACCTCGGTTGTTTCCCCGACTCGGACCTCAAGGAATCTGAGTGTGACACTGGAATGACTAACTGTCCTTCAGTGTCAGCATCGCTGCAACATCCTGCTCCTGCAGACACACTCTGTACAGTATCAGGAGGATACGTCCCCTACTGGCCCAGAAGGCGACACAGGTTCTGGTCCAGGCTCTTGTCATCTCACACCTTGACTAATGCAACTCCCTCCTGGCTGGTCAACCTTCATGTGCTATCCGACCTCAACAGCTCATTCAGAATGCAGCAGCCCGACTGGTCTTTAACCTACCCTAGTTCTCCCACACTACACCGCTCCTCCGCTCCCTTCACTGGCTACCAGTATACACTAAACTGCTTCCAGACACTGGTACTGCCCTACCGTGCTGTGAATGGATCAGGCCTATCCCACATCCAGGCGATGGTTAAACCATATACCCCAGCTCGCGCACTTCGCTCTGCATCGGCCAATCGGCTCGCTATTCCTTCACTGTGAGTGGGACCCAGATTCCCCTCAAACAAAACCCGCCTGTTTGCTATCCTGGCTCCAAAATGGTCGAACGAGCTCCCCATTAATATCAGGTCAGCAGAAAGTCTTCACACCTTCCGTCGTAGACTGAAAACCCACCAGTTTCAACAGCACCTTGGCGAATGAGAAAAAGAAAAAGATTCCTATTTTCTGTATGTAGCACTTAGATCGGTTTGGCTTATTTAAAACTATTGTTCTGCACTTAAAATGATTTCACCTATTTGAAGCTAATGTACTTGCAAGATCCCTGCTGTTCTGAGTTTGTATCCTCATGGTTGTTTGCACTTATTGTAAATCGCTTTGGACAAAAGCGTCAGCTAAATGTAATAGTTTAGATGGATATATCCATGGATACAAAAACCTTTTCACATCTGGACACATCATCCTCTACACGTCAGTGAATACCTAATAAAGCATGTTGGACTATTTTGGCCTACAGATTTTGTTAACAAAGATTCTTCATTATTTTTTATTAGTTTCTGTATTGTTCTTGAAACCTTTGGTTGTTTATTTGTCTTTTACTACTCTTTTTCTACCAAATATTTATTGTTTAACTCTCTGTATCGTATCCTATGCTGCTGCTATGCTCCAGTTCCCTCGCAGGAATGTGAAGCGCTATATATAAACATAAAGGCAAACACGAAAAGCTGTGTACCAGACTTGTGGCTTAGACATGCTATTTGTACAAAAACATTTACACATGTGAAAAAGGTTTGTCGACCACATATGTATGTCGTTCACACACACGTTCACCTTACAATTTCAGTCCAATTCAGTTCAACACACAACCCACACAACATTTATTGAACACCAAGCTTGTAGCCGACATCAGAAGCGATCAATAGAGCATTGTGTCCCTTTCTAAAGAAGGCTACATCTGACGCTACGTTTGAGCTGTGCAGTTTTGATGAGGGTGAATTCAGCGTTTGATATGCAGCCATCAGCCGCTATGATATGCATGCAGGGCAGCTACGTTTCTGAGTTTGAAGAGACAGCGAAGAGAAAGATGAAATACCGCACTAATAACAAGTTATTCTTGAATTGTGGTGGAATAAAAGACGAGCAAAACCTCAGTTTACTCATTGCTTTACTGTCAAAAATAGTTAACCTACCATCTAAAGCTGACATGTATGTGTCCATCATAGTTCACCTCCCAGCATGTGGTAACTAAACGATGCAAGTCATGTTCTTAGAACCTGGTAAAAACTATTTTTTATGGATTTGATCATGCAATTAATTCGGCGTTAAAGAAATGTTCATTTGAGAATGTGCTTTAAAGCAGAAACAGATATTTCTTTCCTCAAGCTTTTCCAAGTGGTAGTATTGTTGGTGTTGCTGTCAGATCGCTTTCCATTTTCCTCGGAGCTACCATCAACCCAGGACACACTGCATTTGTTTACAAACAAAGTGCACAACAGAGACGTTGATAACATATTTTCTGTTTGTTGATTTTCAAACCCTCTGAGAAACGCTGGGGTCGCCGGCGGCCCCGGCCAACATAACTGTCTTTAACAGGCTGAAGCGGCCTGAGCTTGTTGAGAAGAAGGTTAAATATCGCTCCAAAGTTGGGATCAATTTTCGCGATGGAAAAACTGGCATGGCCATATTTACAGTGGTCCCTTGACCTCTCACCTCAAGATATCTGAATGACAATGGGTTCTATGGGTACCAACAAGTTCCCTTTTCCAGACATGCCTCCTTTACGCTAATCACGTGCAGTTTTGGGCAAAAAAGCAGTATAAATCTGTTATTCTTGCACATTTTATGGTGCATTCGAATATTTCTGCATGATGGTGTCCCTAAACCGTCTTCGAATGGCATAAATTGGGTATGACTGGAAAGCTTGCGGATCCAATGAGCCCAATTGTAGTGATGTGTGATGTTATTCCTCATCGTAGCCATTTCATTGCAGTGAGACTATTTTTTTAAACTTCCTGTATAAAATGAGCTGTTGTGAGCTCTAGGATAATCACAGCCTCATGAAACGTTACAACCACAAACTACAGACTGAGGTCATTCAGAGGATGTTTGGCTTTCCTATATTCACAATAAGGGAGTTTCTGAGCAGTTTCCAGAACAGGAGTTTCGCTGAAAATTGAAATTCTTGTATAAATCTCCACATGTCAAAAGTTTTTGATATTAAATCACAGCATGGTGATTTATTCATTTATGGTGTTTCTCAACTTCTTGGTGGCTTAATGTGGTATTTTGGAGTGTGGCCTGCTATCTCCCCCTAAATATCCTGTCCCACCTAAAAGGGACAGCAAGGGGATTATGTGGATCTCTTAAGGGTTAAAGCAGAAACAGATACACCCCAAGCGTTTTCAAGTTGTGTTATTGTTGGCGCCGCTGTCTTTCCATTTTCGTCAGAACTACCTCGTCCTTCAACGTGTAGAGTTTTCACATCACTCCGGTTGTTCCACTACCTGGGGATAGTTTGGCAGACTGAATTGCATAGTGAAAGCGAGGCTTATAGGAAACCCATCTAAACGCCAAAGGTGTCATTATCCTACATCTATTACATTGTGCAATCAACATATACATCATAATGATATTTCTGTCCATTATAACTATTTGCCGTCATGATAACATTTTGATTTCCCCGGGACTATTTTCTGTGTGGTGTTGGAGATGTTTTATGAGTTTTTGGGAAACTGTTGGAAGCTTGCAGTCCTCACCCTGTTTGACATTGTTGCCTGAGTACGCATTTTCCCAACAGAGGTTGTGAGTGATACTGTAATAGGCAAAAACATGTGAATAACATCCAGGCTGACTGATGACTTTGCATTCCAGGCATGTCTGGGAAAAAGAGGGCTCTGTGATCAACGTCCAGTCCATCCCCCGCATGCGACTGGAGGCAGACGGCACCCTCCACATCTCCCAAACCTGGTCAGGTGACATAGGCACGTACACGTGCAGAGTGACCTCCGTTGGCGGTAACGACTCCCGCAGCGCACACCTCCGTGTCAGGTAACCACCGTCGCCTTCATCCTATTCCTGGCATTTATTTTTTTTTCCGCAATTCTTGTTTCTCTGTTACTCTCCAGTGTAAAGACACAGGAAGGAACATTTCCTAACATGTTCTCCTTGGAAGCATACACAGGCACACCTATACATGTACGCTCTCACACACGTGCAAGTGCCAGAAACGTGCACGCTTTCCACCACCAACCTTTTTACTGCCATTCTGCCTTGTTCTGACTCATTTCCACTTAAATAACGCCTATTCCTCCTCACCCCCCCTGTCCTCTTTCTCACCCGACACACTTTCAGCCCAAGGGAACCCCCCCCCCCCCCCTCTCCATTCCCTATCCTGTGAGACTACACACCTGTACTCATACAAACACCTCTATATTGTTTTTGTCACCTCAAATTGTATTTTTCTATAAAACTTTGCCTGCCATTGTTTTTCTTTTGCACACCGTGCGTCACTGCATTAAGGGTGAATTGAATATGAATGAGACATTTAACTTTCTGTTTGCCAAACTGATGGATTGACTGACTGTTTGTGTCTTTCTCTGTCCCCCTATCGGCCGTCTCGTTGGCTGGCAGCCTTTTGACTGCATAACTGCCTATATTCGTTCATTGCTCTAAGGTTTATCTATCAATCTGTCTGTGCTTATCTGAATTCTTGGCTGAATGAATTAATGAGCCTTAGCTTTGGCCTCATTTATTCATGTCTTTGTCTGTGCATTTTCTTCCTATCTGTCTTCTTATGCGTTTCAATCCACCAACCACCCCCGCCCCCCCCCCCCCCCCCTCCCTAGTGATATCTATCTTCTTTTGTTTGCCCGTGTGTCCATCTTGTCAAGAAAGCATCTTTGCAGTCTTGTCTTGCCACATTTCATCACCTGTCTAACTGTTATAAAACATACAGCTTTACTTCAGATTTGTACGAGACGTTCAGAGAAAACAGAAATGCTCTGTAACTCTCTTTCCCCCCGCGGAGGATTTGCTGTGATAGGAGAGATTGTTTTATTTATCGAAGTTGTCCTGATGTTCCCTACAGGCAGCTGCCCCATGCCCCAGAGAACCCTACAGCCGTGCTGAGCACATCTGAAAAAAGAGCCATCGACCTGGCCTGGGCCAAGCCTTTTGATGGCAACAGTCCCCTCATACGCTACATCCTGGAGGTTTCTGAGAACAGTAAGCCACATAATATCCAGTCTTTTCCTATCATGCATCAATCTATTGCATTCTTCTCTACCTTCTGTGCTTTGTGTCAGTTTACACAACCTAAAGATCTATCTATCTACAATGAGTTAGGTCTGGGGGAGAGGGAACTCGGCTCTTGGATCATCATTGCAGCAGCGAGTGAGAATGACGTTTAATGTAGCTTGTTTCGATTTTTCATTTCCATGCAGTCAGGCTTCTATGATGTCGATGTTTGTCCCAAAGCGTTTAACTGCAAAGCAAATACAGCAAAGAACTTGAAAAATAATTTAATAACATGATCAATAAGACTAATTAAGAATGTCTATGATTGCATTTAATCTCAAATTAGATGCGTAAGCTACACTTTACTTCTGCATGTAACGAGCATGTTCAAACTAAATTACAGTTGAACTGTAGAACATTTGTACTTAAATCTGCAGCTCGATTCTTCTTTGATCTTTTTTCTCAGCATGACATGTTTCATTGAATTAATTTGAATTTTAAATTGTGACCCGCCGTGACAAAATG
Source organism: Cottoperca gobio (assembly GCF_900634415.1). Lineage (NCBI taxonomy): Eukaryota > Metazoa > Chordata > Actinopteri > Perciformes > Bovichtidae > Cottoperca > Cottoperca gobio. The sequence goes on along the minus strand of NC_041373.1, from coordinate 8,409,512 downwards.
ATTGCAGGCATGAGAGTAAAAAACTTTCTGAATAATAGAGAAAATTGCTAGAAATGTTAGAGTCCTTCCGAACAAAATGTTACATGTTATGGGATGTTGAGGTGAATGGTTAGCAAAGCAATGAACAAGATATGTGTATGTGTGGAACAAGGTGTTAAACTTGATTTTCTTTGTTCTAGACGCTCCCTGGGCCATCCTGCTGGCCAATATCGAGCCAGAGTCAGCAGCAGTGACGGTGAATGGCTTGATACCGGCGCGCTCCTATCAGTTCCGCCTCTGTGCTGTTAATGATGTGGGGAAGGGGCAGTTCAGCAAGGAGACAGAGCGGTGAGACAGATCCTTTATCTATTCCCACTATCAACACTATAACAGTTTTGTTTTTACCCTTTTATCCAGGCTATACAGAATAGAGGAACACAAAATGCCAGTACATTTCCTTTGTAGGGAAAGCTATAATTTCCATACAATTTTCTCAGGACTTTCATTGACATCAACAATCTACCATGGTAGTATTATTTCCTTGGCAATAGCAATGGGCAATCTTAGAAAGGAAGTCTAAGAAAACAAGAACCTGCAGAATGTCGTGGTTTTTAGTAAATAGAACATTGTGCTCAGGAAATCCGTTTCCTAGACAACCAGTTTGACTGATCCCTTCAGTCAAGAGTCAGTGAAGAAGGATATACGTGTAAGCATACCACAGCAGATACACACAAACATGCACAATCACATGTGAACACACATTCACACTCACAAACCCCCGTGTACTCTCGCGTTTTAAAAAGCCGTAGGAGGGATTTAGGTTTGAGACAACATTAGGTTTGGCCTTTCCGTGGCCTCACACAATTTCAAGCACTTATTCCTCTCTCTATCTCTTGCCCCCCTCCTTTCCTCCTTCCACCAGTCTGTCATGCTTCCTCACGCTGCCAGCTCCCTAGCCAGAGGAGAGCTATGGGGGGCTCCGTCTGCGTGTTGCAGGGGAACTGGCACCATACGCTCTGTGACGCCATTTGGTACTTAGTCACCGCCACTGATCTCACTCCCATCTCTCATACGTGGCTTCTCCCCAGACACTCGTAGTGTTTTGTCAGGGAACATATACGTATAGCGTTTGGTGGCTGATTAGTCCAGACATCCTACGACTTCCTCAGATATTGTGTTAAGGGTGGGCACTGTGCATAATTTTAGAAAGCAAAAGAACACAATGACCGGTCACAGTTTTTGGTGGTACAAAACATTTGAGGGACAGAAAAAGAGGGAGTTGGAGTAAGAGTGTAAATCACAAGTGTCATCATGATACGATATTATATTGAATCTTTGGTCAACAATACAATATTTGTCAAAATATCACAAAGTCTGCCACAATACGATTTTGATTCGATTCAGGGGCCTTCATATGCCCAGTCACACAATCAGCTACATTTATATCAACTCACTACCAGACATTTACATTAAAAACAATCTATTATTTTTAAATAGACCTATGGTTGCAGGTTAAATCTGGTGAAGCAGCTTGTCCCTAAAATGAGAATAGCTGGTCCACCTTAAAGGTTGGCCCACCTCAAGTGAACCTGGGCCGTTGTTGTTGCAAACTCATGGCTCACCAGCTTTACTTTGATCAGCAGGTGGCAAGCAAGACGTGGGAGCTTAGCTTGAGTCTTTGAGGAGTAATCACCAACACATAAACTGTACACACACTGCACTGTGTTCCCTGCTGCTACTCATAGTCACACACATTCACTCTTTTTATCAAACGCACGCTCTGCAACGTTATGCTGTTAGCACCGCTCGCTAACATCGCTCGGAGAAAGGGGCATCTTAAAGACGATGATATGTTTCGATGTTTTCACTTTGCATCAATGACATGGATGGTTGATCATCGAATTGATACATTAACCTAGATAGATGCACTTACCCACCCTTAGTTTGAATAAGTGCTTCAGTTGAAATCAATCCGGTATTTAACTTTGGATTGATAGGCTTCCTTTAAGCTGTCTGTTACATTATTACAAAGCTTTATGGTTTCAGTTTGAAATGAACTAAATCTGTATTCATGATGCTTTTCAGAAAGAAAATGTTCTTTTAGTCCTATTCCTCACTGCCTTCTCTCTTCATGTCTCTTCATGTGTGTGTTTGTGTGTGTTCTGCAGGGTCTCTCTCCCCGAGGAGCCCCCCAGTGCTCCTTCTCAAAACGTCATCGCTAGCGGCCGGACCAACCAGTCCATCATGATCCAGTGGCAGCCTCCGCCGGAAAGCCACCAGAACGGCATACTTAGGGGCTACACCGTCCGGTAAGATCCCGGTTCATCCAACCGTCCGTGTCTTACTTTTTCTTTCCAAGGCTGGAAGGTGCACGCGCACATTCAGTCCAACATGAGCTTCACCCTCATGTCCCGTCAGACTCAAGAACAGCTGTTAATACAGGAGTTTGGAAGGAAGATCCAGTAGGAAAAGGTGTTCTCGTCTTCTTATCATTGTTATTAGTTGATTGATTTTACATTTCATTTGTGACATTGAGAAATTAGGATTTGCACTTTCAGTATGAAAAAATCAACACCCAAATGTTCTTGATCGAATTTAATATTGTTTTTTAACTTCATTTCCACTACATCATCTTATTATGGTAAGAGCTGGATTGAAGTCTCACACAGGAAGTTTCACTTAAGAGCATCTACAGTGTCAGTTAACACCAATGCATAATGTTCTTTAATAATAATTCAGAGCGAAAACTAAAAATGTTATGACTTATTTGACTTCAAAAACTTTAGCGACTCTAATAAGCAGAGTCAGCAATATGCCAAACTGACTGTAAATCCTGTAAACATGTAATTAGTTCGGTTTCCTGTCAGGCTTTTTATTCATTACATCCAAATGAAACAGCAGGTGTTTTCAAGACAACACTCAGGTCTGTCAGTGTTTTTTAATTAATTGTTTGCTGGTGCGTTGTCTCCCCCTAGCAGGGAGTGTAGTGTACTAACTCAAGCAACAGAGAACTTTAATGTCCTCTCTTTGTCAGTGAACCATCGGAAATGTCAACTTCAGGCCGCAAACAACACAACAAACACATATTTCTAATGGTTTTAGTTAGTGGCAAAGTCCAGCATTTAAAGTTCACATATTTGTATCTCAGGTACCGTCTGACTGGGCTGCCTGTGGACTACCAGATGAAGAACATTTCCAGTCCTGACGTGACTAACCTGCTGCTGGAGGACCTCATCATCTGGACCAACTATGAGATTGAGGTCGCTGCTTACAACGGGGCGGGTTTGGGCACTTTCAGCCATAAAGTCACAGAGTGGACTCTGCAGGGAGGTGAGCAGTCATATCATCAATGTTATTGATCCGAGACCAAAGCTGATATGCTGACTATTTTCTTTCTTAATTATTGAAAGTGTCATTTTCAATGAGTGTGCATTTATATGTGTTAATTTCAAGCAAGCTTGTATTTTAAGCGCGATGATTATTCACGATGAATAAGATGCAACATCCTTCAAGTGCAATGTTATTATTGAACAACAAATTGGGAAAAAATCTTCCAGTTTGAAGCAATTAAAAAAAATTGCATCATCATTGATTCTTCTTTGTAAGGATCTCACAAAGGTGTTTCATTCCCCTGAAATCTATAAGCAGCTCACAGCCACAAACAACCCACAGAGAGCCCTGGTATTAGGTGTTAGTGTCCTCAGAGAGAGAGTGATGGCAGTATATGCCCTGACCTGTGCAGCAGCGATCAATACTGACATCAAAATAGATCCAGGCAGACTTCCAGCAGTCAACTGAAATGTGTTCTCACACCTTTATTTTTGGTCTTCCTACCTTTTTACTTTTTCTTCCCCTCTGTCTCCCTTTTTCTTCCTCTCTTCTTCCATCCCAGTACCCACCATCGCCCCCGGCAGCGTGCAGGCCGAGTCGGTCAACTCGACAACGATCCGTTTTACGTGGATAGCCCCTAACCCTCAGTTCATCAACGGCATCAACCAGGGCTACAAGGTCAGTAGCTGCCGCGGTGCCGTCACCGGCAGCCATCACGTCCATTGACAGAACTGTCAGAGCTGATCTTGTAGTATCACATATCCTGTGTAGCAAGAGGGGGAGAAGAGCCTGGGGGCAAAAGATATTCGGTGCCATCGTGAACGATGGACTTTGTTCACCTATTTATCAGTCGGAGGTCATTCTCTTTATCTTCACAACCATTTTTCACATGTTTTATTGTGAAGCTTTGTGCACGGAATGATGAACGTCTTCATTATGTTATGATGGCTCTTGAATATCGTCCATCTCTCTGTCTGTGTGTACACTTCATTGAAACTATCTACAAATGTAGCCCAAAGGTAATCGTGAAGCCACAGCCATAGGGGCAGTTCCATCTTTCCATGGACTCATTTGCAACTGAATTATATAATTGTTTTTTTTGTCTGTCTGTTCAATAGCGCTCAGCTGGGTGGAGGGGTCACTGTACAAACCCAATCTGAATATTAAATACCAGATTTTTCTCCGGGGAGAGACTCGAGCAGCAGTGAGAAAATGGGAGTTAAAGAGTGTGTAAGGTGATAGAGAGTGAGCGAAAGGAGACTTTCAGAGAGAGATGGAAAGAGACAGATATAAAAAAAAAAAAAAAGAGAGTGTGGCAGACAGTCAAGTATCTTTCCCTCTGACATCTTATTGCCAGCTCTTCACTTCCCTAGAAGCTCCCTCGCTCTGGAAGCAAACCCAATAGACCTTCCTTTGGGACTCATTAACTAAGCACCTAATTGGTGGATCCAGGTCTCATTTGTAGAAGCTATATGGTGCGCAATCAACATGCATGATGAGATGCTATCTTGAGCCTTGACTCCCTCTGCCTCTCCCAGTCTTAATGGAGCTAATCAACTATACCCTCACAGTGAAAACCTCTTCAGGGTATCTTTTTCAATATATTTTGGAGAGCTATGATGCCAAATAACTCACTGAGTGGCACTGCTGTTAGTTTTGCGAGCATAAATATGTGAGAATTATTACAGAGAAATGCTGTCTGGGTCATTTTCTTCAGACTCACTTTTTCCTTTTCTGTTTGTCTGTTTTAGTTGCTGGCCTGGGAGCCTGGCAGAGACGAAGACGTTGCTATGGTAACAGTGCGACCGAACTTCCAGGACAGCGTCCATGTGGGATATGTGACAGGTCTGAAGAAATTCACAGAGTATTACACCTCTGTGCTGTGTTTCACCACGCCCGGAGACGGCCCCCGCAGCCCGCCCAAAGCATTAAGGACACATGAGGACAGTGAGTGACTTTTCTTTCACAGTTTTTCTCTCTCTGGTGGCGGAGAGGGGACACGAGCATCTCACAGTAACACATCCTCCGGGCAAGATCTATTATTCATGCAGAACGAAGTTGTAGAGAAGTGCTAATGACTGAGTTTATGCTGCATCTAGCCAGGATCATCATAATTGGGACTTAGAGATTCCCTTGGAGATAATTGGTTAAGCTTTGAAAACTGTTAATTTTCCTCAACTTGTCATCATTTTTTCAGCCTTTCATTTCCTTGTTTTTTTCAGAGTTAGTTGTAAACACATTGAAAACACAGATGTTGTCACCAGTTTGGGGCTATGTCCTCTATGCCAGAGTGGCCTAACTCATTATTCTTATTTGTCCCTGTTCAGCCCCAGGTGCTGTCGGTCACCTGAGTTTCACTGAGATCCTGGACACCTCACTTAAGGTCAGCTGGAGTGAGCCTGGCGAGAAGAATGGAGTTCTCACAGGTACATTCACTTCGCTCCAAAATGATACTTGTAGTAAAGCAGGAAATTGTGCTCTACTGAAAGAGAACAATCACGCAAAGATTCTGTTGTATTTTGCTTTTTAACAACCGTTTGACCTCATTTAGTGACCCCCGCACATGGAACACAGCTACTTTAGTGTTGTTTATTGTTAATGATCTGCGCCAGGCGTAAGTGGGGAGATCATGCCTTCGGTGTGCGTGTGTGGTTGCTGTGATTCACAAGTTTAAAAAAACAACTTTTTATTGACTGTTTTCAACCGTCATTGATTGCTGACTCCTCACTTAACCGGGCGGTAGGAGTCACAAGTGATCAACAACTGCCTCAGTAACAAAAAGCATTTCCAGGAATCGAGTTGACTAAAACAATCCTAACTTAGTCTGTTGCAGGTGCTGTTTGCCGTCGCTCAAAAAATGACTCCATAGAAAAGTCTGATCTCATTTTGATCCGGAGCATCTGCATTATATCCATATCCGACATGTTATGTTCGGCACCAGATGAATAAATCCCTGTTTTGGTTGTCTTTGCCGTCATCTTGACTGTAAGGGAGCCTGGGAGGAACAATTGGGTTCAACTCTTCTTTGTTTGAGAGGGAGAGACACCTGGCGGGGATCTGAACTCTACTGAGTGCACTTTTCTAGTTTTATTTGGGTCATGCACATATTACTGCCTAGGCCGCATAAGCTTACAAGACACCAAATATACCGTTGCATCAGTTAGACAAGCCTTGTCAGAAAATGATAGAACTTCTTAAATAAAACATCACATTGCAAACAAAGAAACAGTGTCTCCTCCCCGTAGCTCTGCAAGAAAAATCCATCACATAAAAAGGCTCCCTTCCTAAAACACAACTCAAGTATTTTATAATAGAAGTAGGCATAGATGAAGGGAATTTTACTAAAACAAATATAGCCCTTTAATCAGTCACAACTGTAATCTGTTGTAAAGTGTTTAAAATAAAGATTTTGTCTCACTTGTCAAGGGATGTGCGTGTCCTAATTAATTATCTTTCGAGTGAGCCACTGTTACTTCTATTCCAGTTTACACAAAGCTTTTAATTCATTCTGCTACAAACTTCGAGTATAGAACAAATGCCCACCAGTGACATTAATATTCAAGTGTTTACAAAGACTGAGATTCAGCAGAATATTTAACTTTTTTTTCCAACACATTTTAATGTGCAGCACACAGCAGGAGACAAACACTGACATGCCATGTGAAATTATTGATTTGGCAAGAAATGCTGCCTAATGCCTTATGCAATCACATGAGAAGAGCTGCTGGCCAAGGAGCAAATTGCATTAACTTTGAGACGGTACAGTAAGCGTGTGTGCGAGGATGTGTGTGTGCAGGGAGGTATAATCACAGGCTGATTTCATTTGCTATATTCAATTTTTGATGAAGTTAATTTAATATTTCTGTTAGCTTGCCTCGTGGCATGCGAGCTTAGAGTTGCCACTGTAGTAAAACTGATGTCGAATCTTCCCCGAGAGGACTCTCTGTCTGTTGCTGTCAACCCATCTCTTCTGCTCTTCAGGTTACCGCATTTCGTGGGAGGAGTTCAACCGCACGAACACCAGAGTTACCCACTACCTGCCGAATGTCACTTTAGAGTACAGGGTCACTGGGCTCACTGCTCTCACCACCTACACCATTGAAGTGGCAGGAATGACCTCCAAAGGCCAGGGCCAGCTGTCCTCCTCCACCATCTCCTCTGGTGTCCCACCAGGTCAGTACCCAAACAATCTGTACGCAAATTACAGAAAGATACTTATTTTCCCACTAACCTCTAGTGATATCAAGCCACAGTTGTTTACCCAGGTTACGATATATCTGCCTCTTCCTCAGTGTTTTAGAGGTGAAGAAGTTACATTTGTGTTTACTCTTGTTGTTGTTTTGGTATACATATATTGTTTTAATAGTTTGCCATCGCTATTTTGCAGTCATATTATTTTCTGTACATTAATCAAGTGTTCTCTATAATATTGCGAAATATTAACAATATTTAGATGGAGGTTTCAAATAAGCCCAGTGGGTTTTAAACAAGCACACTCACATTGAGGGACTTGAGAGACTGTTTAAAGATTATTATCAAAATCGGAAGCAATCGAGGCCACAATATCCTGCCTTTTACTTCCACACATGGGTCAAGCTCCAAAAACACTAGATCCTACATTTCCCACAATGCAACTCAATGGCATCTTTCATTCGAACCTACCTGCCTCCTAAATGTCCTCTTTTAAACTCCACATCTCCAGTTTGTCATGCTGGCCCTTCTGTTAAAGATTTTCAGTCAAGGTTAATTTTTCAATAGCTGCGAATCTTTTATTAAAGCTTCCCTTCCTGCATATTTACAGCTTCACATTCAATTTAGTGAACACACTCTGTTGTCTGGCGCCAGACACAATGAAATCGACCCCAGTCACCTCAACTGGGACCGAGCCAGAAAAATCCACCAACACACACGGCTGTGCCACATCTGCGAAATAATAGCTCCCACGAGAGCATTAAGGACAATTACAGTGTTTAATGATTTCATATTTGCAAAATTGTGTAATAGAAATACAATGCCCACATCAATTACTAGAGCAGCATTCAGAGCCTGTACATCTGTGAAACCTGTGAAATGACAGGCTGTTAAATTGAGAGCAGGCTTCAGTGCGGCCGTTATATAGTCCCCAAAATGGTGATTACTCTCATTGTATAGGTGTAAAGAAAACACCTCTGTGCCTGCGACTGTACCATAACAATCCCGCTAAAAGCCACCTCAGTAATCTGTCATGCAAATGATTTAAAAGTGGTTATTTTACCACGACACATATAATCTGCATTTCATTAAGGTAGAATACGTCCGCATTTTAGCAATCTTGGAAAGAATTGCTCAGTGTGCCCATGGGAGTGATTATATGTTTTTAATATGAGGCCAGTGTCCACACTCCAATAGGCCACAGCTGACGTTAATATCTTCGACTCGGATTTATGTAAACTATATTGTGCTTTGGAATAGGTAATGTTATGCTAGGTTTATTGTTTGTCTCGAGGGAAGCATGAAGGAGAAAAATAAAGAGAATACATTATTTTATGCGCAAGCACATTCTCATACATACCTACCCAGACACATGGAATCCCAAAAAACATCCCTTCATACACACACACACACAAACAATCCATGATATTCATTTACACAAAAAAAAAAAAAAGCCCTCCTGCTGTTCTTTGAATTCACCGTTTTCAGATTAGTTTCCCCTCCAGGATTTCCAGTGAGTAATCCATTCTTATTGTTTACTCAGCTCAAGTGTAAACAGTGTGATATCAGATTGAATCGTATCTCCAGATAACTGCAGTGTAATTGACATTCATGACATTGTCTCTGCCTGCGTACTGTGTGTAAGCATCTGTTCCTAATCCAATCTACTTTTGCTTCTTTAGCTGAAGTTGGGAGCACAAGGGAGAGAAACAAGTGAGCTCGCTGAGAACTTAAATCTCTGTGCAGTATCTGTGCGGCCACAAGGGGGCGCTGGGGTAGATAGATTTCCCTAAGCAAAGTCTACAAAACAAAACCACCCTGTGTGAGAGGCAGTAGTGTCAGTGATTTGCTCCCTCAGTCATTCTTTGTCTAACATTGACTCTTTCCTCTCTGCTTCTTCACAGAGCTTCCTGGCCCTCCTACCAACATGGCAATTTCCAACATCGGCCCACGTTCTGTCACCCTGCAGTTCAAACCTGGCTATGATGGCAAAACGTCCATTTCTCGCTGGCAGGTGGAGGCCCAGGTGAACCAGATTTAAACCTAGAGCTGTATCTCCAATTTCCTTAATCACGTGTTACTGCTTTCAAAGCATCTTCCTTATTTTGGATTGACTCAAGCATTATTTTAAGATTGAATACATATCTTATTGACTCTGTTGTCTTGGTCCCAGGTGGGTGTGGTGGGAGAAAATGAGGACTGGGTGATGGTCCACCAGGTGTCCAACGAACCTGAGGCTCGCTCCTTGGAGGTGCCAGGTCTCAACCCGTACACCTTCTACAGGTAGCCTTCTGGTGTAATGTAATGGGCATCTGAATGTAACCTATTTTTGGGGCCATCTTGGCCTAGATGTCCAATTTTAATCAATTTCCCCTGGCCAGGCATCCTGCAAATAAAACAAAACAGATACATACAAAGGCCCAAAACGCATACAATTTTGATCTACTGTCACAAGACTCCTTCTTCTTTCTTCTTTTGTACACAGTGCATTGTTATAGTAGTAGTGCTCTTATTAGGGATGAACAAGCTCATGATTTTCCCAGTAAAAGCTAATGCTAGATAACATGGAAATTAAGTGTGTGCAGATTGTGACAAACAACAGATAAGGTGTATGTGTGTTTCAGTATCTCGGCTAATTTCAGCATATCCCAGGAGCCCTATCTTTTTCTCTATTCCTTTGATTTGGATACAATCTTGTTATGGACAGTCTGGGGGTTTTTTTTACAGCATGATCTTTATCTCGTTGCAGTCTGTTTGTTTTTCACGATCACATTCAATATAACAAATGAACATTTCACTGAGCCTATCCCTGAAAGACCAACAACAGCGCTCATCATTCCAACATCAGTGCTGCCAGTTTACATTTGATTAGAAAACACAAACATGTTGTTTTTTTGCATGTTCAAGCTGTAACACAAACAAGCCCTTCCACTCATGTTCATACTGTATTCATATTCAATGCTCAGATCTCAGTTCAAATGCAATAAGCCTCATGTAAGAGGATGCACACTGCAAGTATTACAATAATCCTGGGAGTTCATTTGAAGTTTTCAGAAGTCTGAGCTGTGATTCCAGTTCAAACTAAACCATCTTCTGGCAGAAGTTGTACCATGATGTTTACCTTCAATCACCAGGTTCCGCATGCGTCAGGTGAACATAGTGGGCACCAGTCCTCCCAGCCAGCCCTCCAGGAAGATCCAGACCCTGCCAGCTCCTCCCGACATGGCCCCCGCCAACGTCACCCTGCGCACCGCCAGCGAGACAAGCCTCTGGTTACGATGGATGGTAAGTAGGAATCTGCTTCCTGTGTGAATATTATCTCTGAGTTAATTGTGATGCTTCACTATAAACATAAAGCTTTCTCAATCTAAGGAGTCCGGCTTGTTTTGACCCACTTTTCTTCTCTCTCAATGTTCTCGCTCAGCCTTTACCTGAATGGGAATACAACGGCAACGCAGAGCAGGTGGGCTACAGGGTTCAGTACTCCCGTACGGGCTCACAGGGCCGGGCACTGATCCACATCATCGCTGACCGCCTGGAGAGAGAGTTTACCATCGAGGACCTGGAAGAGTGGACAGAGTACGAGGTCAGGGTCCAGGCCGTCAACGGCATCGGGACGGGACCCTGGAGCCAGCCAGTCAGAGGCAGGACGAGGGAGTCCGGTGAGTTAGCACCTCATCTGTCATCCTCAGTGAGGATCAGATGATCAATGATCCCAGAGTGAAAGAAAACTGCATTGCATCATTAGCGTTACAAAAACATAGCATTGCTTGCTTAATTACTCCACGGCACTTTTGTTTAGTGCTGCAAAGTGTCAAGTTATTGTCAACAGAAACAACAATGAAATGAGGATTTATTATACACCACATACAAGCCTGCAGCAACACACACATTCCTGCGTAAGTAGCATAACCATATTTTCATAGATTTTCTCAAAGATGAAAGCGCCCTGATGATGTTGTTTTTTTGCAACATCTGTGTGGAATATCTAAATTATTAGTCATATTAAAAGTAACAAACAGTTTACACTTAGCCATATGTCAAAGTGATGTGTGAGCAGCCCACCCCTATTTAAGCAAAAAAACTATTTTCCGTCCATGCCTCTGCTTTCATATTGCTCAGCAGACGTTGGGTAGTAAGTAATGGAAGGAGTGAAGGAAGGAGTCTGAGGAAATTGAGAACACATGGACTCGAATGTGGAATTCCTGTGCTCCCTTTTTTCCACTCACTTCAGCAAATTCTTAGGAATCAGCGCATTATGTCCAGATATGAGTGCCAAGGAAGAGAAAAGGCCTATTCTTGAGTCTTTTTTTAACAGCAGGCCTGCAGGGCATACCAGGATATCAGAGGCTTTGTGCAAACACAAGCACACATGCTATAACCGTAGCAGATGACTCAAACTGCATCTCTGTGGAACACCTACATCCACGCAGTAAATACACATACACATGGGGAGCATGACAAATGCATTTTTCAGAATAAATGGCAAACAATGGACTATTCAGGCATAATGTTTCTGCCTCTCTGCTCTCTTTGTTTACAGTCCCCTCCTGTGGACCCACCAACATGTCTGCCTTCGCCACCACCTCCAGCAGTATCCTGGTGCGCTGGTTTGAAGTTCCTGAGCCAGACAGAAATGGTCTTATTCTGGGCTACAAGGTCTGTCTATGCGTTTTATGTATTTACTATTTATGCACTGTGCAGTCTAACACCTCTAATTGTTTTCCTCCTACTTAATTTCCAAATGACCTTTTCCCCAACTCCTTCTCCTCGGCGGATCAGGTGGTGTACAAAGAGAAGGACTCTGACAGTGCAGTCCACTTCTGGACAGTGGAGGGGAACGCCACCCACAGCATCCAGCTGACTGGGCTGGGGAAATATGTGCTGTATGAGATCCAGGTTCAGGCTTTCACGCGGATTGGAGATGGACGGCCCAGTTCTCCACCCATCCTGGAGAGGACTTTGGATGATGGTAGGGACAACATTGAGCATTACAGTAAAATAGCATTATTACAAACATGAATGATACTATAGCAATAATATAGCAGTTCTGTAAACCTATGCTTTATTTTTATAGTATAAAAACCTTACTAAGTTATGGCTTTATTAAAAGTAACATTTTGCTTTATGTTGGGGGCATTACAGTATTTTATTCACCTTAAATTGGGAAAAGTTGGAGGATATACCTTTTTATTTTGATGGAATATTACATATGTTTGTTGCGTCCCTGCAGTGCCAGGACCTCCAGTGGGTATCCTGTTCCCAGAAGTACGAACCACCTCCGTCCGGCTTATTTGGCAGTCCCCCTCGCAGCCCAATGGCATCATACTTGGTTAGTAAAATACAAGATCCTTTTTTTTTGTTTGGGAAGATGTGATTTTGTGTATCTTAATCGGCTTTATTTGTTGATATTCTACCATAAAATCTAGAATCTAGTCTAGAAACGTCCTATTTAATGTAGCATCAGGTATACAGGTGTAGTTCCTGATGACTCTCAACATACTTTTGTCATTTTAAAAACAAATCTTGCTATTTTCTGGCTGTAAAGTGAGTTGGATTCTCTTCTAAGCTAATAGAGGAGTTCCTTGTGGGCATAATTTATTTTAAACTGTACAGTATGTCAGACCCACACAGTAGCATGCAGGAGCAGATGCTAATGGAGTCATTTCAGAAGAGACACAGCTGCTTGTTGCACAGTTTGCTTTTCCTCTTGCCCTTAGGAAACAACAACGAATAATCCAAATATCTAAAATACATTGTTCATCCTAGTTTTACTTCACCACTGAGCTCCTTTTGACACCTTCAAGAATATTTACTGTCCCCAACTTCTCTCCAGCCTACCAGATCACATACCACCTCAACTCCTCCACCAGCAACACACCCACAGTGGACGTGCTGATCCCCAGCGCTCGCCAGTACGCAGTCACCAACCTCAAGCCGGAGTCCATCTACGTGTTCCGCATCAAAGCGCAGACAAGAAAGGGCTGGGGCGAGGCCGCTGAGGCCCTGGTGGTCACCACAGAGAAAAGAGGTAACCATAACTTACTGAGTGTGTAGTGTATTTCTTCAATTCTCCCTTGTTGGAGTGCTGGATGTGTAGCCGATGATTAAACAATAATCTGAATGAGCACATGAACACATTTCTTTTTTTTTATCTCTAATGGCCTTTTGCAAAGTCAAATGGTATTTTGAAGTGTAACAGTAACAAAAACAGTAGTGTGCATGAATCTGAGAGCAGACGCAGGTGTGTGATCTGAGCAATGCCACAACTTGTAGAGAGCGGTAATAAGCCTTATTTGCACTCAGTTCATTTCCAGTTAACAGTCCAGTCAGCAGATGCGTTTTCTAAAGGAGTGTTTGTACCCTGTGGGTGTTTATCGGAAGCGCTCTGATGCAGTTGTGAGAACGAATCAGTCCATCTGCTTCCCCCAAGGCATGTTGCGGATTGTTTACTCTGCAGCTTTCATTCTTTGGCTACTTTTCATTCATCAGAATCTCCCTTGTTTGTGCAACATAGCCAATGCAAGCAAAAAGTATATTTTTAATTTCTCCATCCTTCCTTGCATTCCTCCGCCTAGCATTCATTCCCTCAATCCTTTGATCCCACTCTATCCGTGAATTTTAATTTCTCCCATCCAACCCCTCTGTTACCGATGTCTCTTTCCCTCATTTACACCGTCTGCCCGTGTGCCCATCCTTACAGCTCGTCCCCAGCCCACCAGCCGCCCCATGGTTCCTCAGAAAGACGTTCAGGCCCGCCAGGTTTTGCTGTCATGGGAGCCAGGCAGTGACGGCCTGTCCCCTGTGCGTTACTACACCGTGCAGCTCAGAGAGCTTCCTGAGAACAACTGGACTGTCCACTCTGCCTCCGTCAACCATGAGGCCACCTCCTACATAGTATCGAGGTAGAGAGTACTTTCCAGCTTTCAGGGGTCGATCTTAATTAGAACGTTTGATCACACTTTGTTACAACAGATGTTTTCTTTCTGTTTGTTCTCTTTAGAGAATAATACTAAATGAAACAACACTTTGTCTTCACACTGTACCACTGCTGCATTCACTTAAATATTCCCTCAGCTGTAGTATAGTTGGCATGTAAACAACAACATCTTTATATGGAATAATGTTTCCAGGGTATTAATCTGGTTAAGAACATAAACAATGGTATAAACTAGTCAAACACATTTAGGGCATTAGGAATATAGAAAATGCAGCAATCAAATGTGTTTTTAGTGGTTTGCTTGAGAAGCTTTTAGCTTCCACTGTGAGAATACGTTTCTCTTTTGATATCTGTGGCTGAAAAAGTTCATCCATTGCCGTAGTTTATTATCAAGATTGATGTGCTTCCCTGTGCTTCCATCCCTAAGGCTGAAGCCCTTCACATCCTACCAGTTCAGAATAAAAGCCACCAATGACATAGGGGACAGTGAATACAGCGAGGAAAGCGAAGCGATCACGACTCTACAGGACGGTAAGAGTGACATCACGAGATTCACACTTAAAATATCTGATGAGGAAATCGACCCTTCGCTAAACTCCACCCAATGCTGCAACACTGTCACTAACTGCACTCCCTGAAGAAATATTCTCTAATTATCATGGAAATGATTTCAGAGCAAGGCCGACAGAAGGGTCTAAGATGTGCGTTGGAATGATATTTCCAGGATGACGAACTGATACAGAAGCAAAAACAGGTTAAAAAGATGGAAGCTAATGTTAAAGCCTACGGATCACAGTGTACGCTAAAAGGGAACCGCCACCTGGCGATCGAGACCGACAATGAAATGAAGGATAAACACTGTTCCTGTAAAGCAGGGTCGCTCTTTATACACGGTTACAATCATTAAAAAGCTAAAGCAGCTCATGTATACATTCAGTATACCTTCAGTAGGCAGCGTAGCTTATAAGTGCGATATAACTTACTCTGCTAATTGTCGCCCCACAGGTTTTCACCTAGAAACATCTCCTTCCAACGTGTCCGGGTAACAAGTATAACTATTTCACGGGCCCCAGGCACAATGTTTAACCATGCTAGTCATGGTTAAACATTGTGAGAACAAATCCACAAAACCAGCCTTAAAACTAAGAAAATGTGAAGCAATTGCACGAGAGTCTATGGAGCAGAGCAGCGTAGTTGTCGGACCCTGGTCAGAGCTGACCGATGCTACGCTCCGATTTGCCAGTCCGCGTTCGAAGAGCGGGATTTAACAAAGGGTCGATTAGTACGCTTATTTGCATTCTTGCCAAGAGTTGGATTTGAAGATTGATGCCTCTCTCATGTCTGTATGATAAACACTACAGCCAGCAGCCGGTGAGCTTAGCTTAGCATAAACATAAACCTGTTGTTGTTCTATAGGGAGTTACATGCAGGACTATTTCTTGGTGGGCGCAGTGACTCTCCATTTGTTGCCTAACAAACCTCACACTGTGTACAAGACTCTAGGTAGTTCCCTGTAATTTACTGTATGTTTTAATATGGCAATATTTCAAATATGCTGAATGCCCACTTCTGTATCGCTATGAAAGAAGTTTAATGTCAGCATGAATTAGCCCATTGTTAGCCCACCACTGGCAAAGGCAGCAGGTGATGTCATGTGCGCACCATCTGCAGTTAGCATGAGACGTGGACAGCATTAAAGGTTTGCCCACTGGTGCTTTAGCCAACTAAAGAAATGTTCTCTTTCCAACTGCTGTTTTTGACTCATCTGTCAGTGGCTGTTTTGTTTTAGCTTTTTTTCTTTTATGCTCCATGAATGCCACTGCACATGGATAGATTTAGCATCTTGAATTGAGCACATTTTCAGGTCAATTTAGCTCATTTATCTTTTATTGCCTCAGCGCCTGACGAAGCACCCGCAATCCTCTCTGTCACGCCGCACACAACGACGTCTGTGCTGATCCGCTGGCAGGTAAGAAGAGACAGTATAACTGTTCTGTGTTTTTTATGTTTTATTGTTTGCAAAATCCATAAAAAGTCTAAGAAAGTGGCCTCTAATGAGAGACCATGGCAGTACACAGAGTAGGCCTATACTTACAGACTTGATGCTCCACACTTTTACACACAGCGTCTACTCCGTGTGTGTCTAACAAAAAACACCCTCTCCCACACTCACACCTGAATTAACAGCTCATAAAGCGGAGAACAGGAGGCTCCAAGCCACAATTGAACATTTATGGAGAACACTTGTAGAGTTTATAAGGATAGAGAGGTAGTTGTTTTGCTTCTGCCCTCTGGCTCTGCTCTCTCATCTCCAACCAAGGGGGATTTCTCTGTTTGACTCACCTGTGCATGAGCTCAGTCTGAGAGGAGACTTAAAGCCTCAATCAAAAACACACACAGGATGATGAAGTGGAATTTTACAGTGAAGAAACATACGAGTAAAATGCCCATTATGATTAAATTAGCTATTTATGTGACCACATTAAAACTGAAAAAGTGTTCTCAGCTATTTATGGGGCTTAAATCTGCTCCATTAGACTTTAACTCCCCATTTTTTCCCTTCCAGCCCCCCTTTGAGGAGAAGATAAATGGAATTTTACTGGGCTTTCGGATTCGATACCGTGAGCTGCTGTATGACCGTTTGCGCAGTTACTCTCTTCATACCATCAACAGTTTGTCCACCTGGGGTGAGCTCACTGGTGAGGAACTACTGCAGCTAACATGAACACTTGTATTATTTTACCATCTGTGCTGTCGGATTCTTACACAGGGAATTTAAAGAAATGAATCAAGGATGGAAATTGCACATCAAAATACATTCGGCTCTGGTGTATTGGACAGAAAGAGTCATTTTCTCTACTTCAGTAACAATTTCACACAATGATGAGATTCCGTCACGGTTGATTATTCCAGCGCAGTCTTAATGTGTCAGTAGCACCATTATTTCTATCGGAGGAAAACTTTCACACAGTCCTATTCTGTTCCCAAGATCTCCCCGCTGGCGTTGACACATTACAGCTAAACATTTCATCTTGTGATCAGTGCCTATCAGCTGCAGGCTATTATTAATTTTACTCAGGAGCCGCTCTGTTTCCACTGCTCCGTGTAACTTAGCCTATAATTTAACTCTCGTTGAGTCATTCTGCGGCTCACTCAGAGGTATGATCACTGTGACTGTGGGTTTATGTATGACACTAGTGAAGCACTTCTTAACAATATCACACTTTGGTCCCAAAGCTTATTGTCTCTCCACTACCTCCATCTCCTTTAACCTCTTTTTTTCCATCGTTGTTTCTTTCTACCTCTTCACCGCAGCCCCGTACAGCATCCAGAATCTGAGTGATTCAACTCTGACCCAGCATGAGTTGGACAGTAAGTTTTGTTATGTCTCTGTCTCACAAACACACACATGTGTTCACAAGCATTCAATCCCCAAACTAATTAGGTTTTTAAAACTCAACATATGTTTCAAGTGCCCTACTGAAAGCGTGTCGAGCAAAAGAACACAACATTTGGCTACTTATATTCACATCGCATTGGTACAAACACTTCCACTGAGGCAAAGGGAAGCTCTCTGTCTACAGACATTTTTGGACACCGAGTACACACGCTCGCTTAGTCCAACACATCCCTTGGTTCGCACATGTCAGCTTATTTGGATGAGCACTACATAAGCAGATGGCCACAGATTTCTCCTGCGCCCTTGTAATTATTTATTTACAGCAGAAAATTAGTGTTTAATTCTCAGTGGCAGTGTTGGGAGGATGAGTGGGACGCCAGGGAGAGATTATATCCTTATTATTACACTAGCCACTTTTCCTAATTGTTAGAGGCACCTGGAGGTTGAGGGATGTGGGATGGGGTGGAGGGAATATTAGGTATCAATCAATGTATTTGTCACATGTAATCATATAAGGGGCAATTCCAGTGAAATGTAAGCCCACAGTTCCTTAAATGTAGTTTAAGTTGTTAGATCTTAAGTATAATTCCTAACTTGTTGTTTACTTCTATTGCAGAGCTAAGTAAACACAAGCGCTATGAGATACGCATGAGTGTATACAACGCTGTGGGCGAGGGGCCGACCAGCCCGCCACAGGAGGTGTTTGTGGGAGAAGCAGGTATGTACACTGTCATTTCAATCAACAGTCTCGAGCGCAAAATAATTTGACCACCCACAATGAATGTAGATTAGGCTTTTGTATACAACATGTTGAAGTGATCTCCTTTAGAAGCATGCTCAGAGTTTAATGCTGCCTGTCAACACAATGAGTATAGTAGCGATACCAGAAACTAAGACAATCACTTATAATACAGAACTTTTCCTCGTCTTGTATTGTATGGTTCATTTGTTTGATGGCCTTCAACAGTGCCTACAGCCCCACCCCAGAATGTGGCCATTCAGTCCGCAACAGCCACCCAGCTGGACGTGACTTGGGACCCTCCTCCTGTGGACGCTCAGAATGGAGACATCCAGGGCTACAAGGTCAGAATCACACTTTTCTTAAACTCTCCAACAAACACTGCCAGGTGCCATATTGGACCCAGGAGCAGCACCTTTTATGGGCCTACTTCCCTGTTGTTATGTTTATCTACATATTCAAATGTGTCCATGGTTCACAAGAGACTACATCTATTTGATGTTAATCACCATTAAATGCACGTTTTTACACTTTAGGTAACACTGTTTTCCAGAAGGGCTTCCAATGAAAGGTTTAGTCTGTTGCTCAAGAAAACATTTACAGGGAATAAAATGAAACTGCCTGCCCTTAAGGGAGTTTGAAATGAGACGTGAGTTTTATAGAAGCAGAAGTAGCTGTATTCTCTGAAGAGCCTTTGCAGACATGCATTAATATTTATTCATGACTCCTATTCCATGTAGGTTTACTTTTGGGAGTTCCAGCGCAAGAATGAGACAGAGCGGCTGCGGACTCTGTTCATGCCGGAAGGAGGGGTGAAGCTGAAGAACCTGACCGGTTACACCACCTATATGATCAGTGTAGCCCCCTTCAATGCAGCTGGGGACGGACCCCGCACCCCACCGACAAGGGGGCGGACTCAGCAAGCAGGTAAATCTAACCACTATAGATCGACTAGAAGGGCAATAAGAGAGCGCGGCAGCCCTCCGCCAAGGTTGTTTCCATCATGAAAAATAATGCGTGTAATGTGTATCCGCCACGTGATTCTGAGCCGCACCTAAATCAGATGTTTCTTGGCCCGTGCTACATCCTTCCACTAAGTTTCATGAAAATCTGTCCTGTCGTTTTTATGTAATCCCGCTGACAGACAGTCAAACAAACCGAACCTCCTTGGCAGAGGTAATAAATATGCAAATTCTGTATTCACTATGAATGAGTGCAACAGTCAAGACTACTGCAATCGAGCAATATTGTAAAACAAATACTTCTGTATGTAATGAATGAACACATGATGGAGAGGTACTGAGAAAACGAAGACAAGCTGAAGACAAACGAGGCAACAGGATGACATGACTAAAGCAGATAAATCTGAGCACGTACAGCGATGTTCATTCATTTGTCATATTTATGTGCTGATGTTTGGAGAACGCTGAGTGTTTTTCTCAAAGTGGATGAGTCAACCACAAGGAAAGAATTTGATGTGAAGATGATGCTAATCGTTGCTGTCAGCATGCCAAACTATGTTAGCGGAACCACACACTGAGCATAAGTTCCTAATCAGCAAACCCACTCTGAACTCATTTGCTGAATCTCCTGTTTTGTCTGAAAAGTAGATGGTATGGAAATTCTTTGAGCGTGCTTTCTCTCTATAGGCCTACTATGTGTACACAACATCACCATCATCCTTAACCATTTTTCTTCCTCTTTCTCTTTCTTTCTTATAACCCTGTGTAAAAGAAACCTTTTGCAATTTTGGTGCATTTTAATATCAAACGTTGCCTCGTAGAAGGAAGAAAAAGACCATGTTCACAGCCTCTTGGTTTCCCTCATGGGTCACTGTCGTCTTGAGAGGAGGAAGCAGATAATAAACTGGAAGGGTGGGGGGTAGGGCGGAGAACTGTGGAGATAGTTATCCCATCTTTTTGGAAGACAAAGGGGCTTTGTATTGTGCAAGCGTCTCAACTTCTGCTCGACAAGTTTAAAGACAACAGGGCAAACATTGTTTGGAGCACAGTGGTGTCACAGGCTCAGTCAGCTGTGATGGGGCCTGGAGGCTGAGATTTGTCATTGTCATTGTGATTGTGAATTTGTTTGACATAGATCAGATAATATTATTAAGTGATTCTTTTTTATTTTTTATGGAAGCCCTGACCCTTTGTCATGTGGTTATCTTTTAGTTGTATTCAAACTTTATTTCCAGAGACACATTTTCATTTGTTTGGCACCCATTTTTACTACCATACGTCAAAAATATGTGTCACTGGAAAACCCTTCATGCTTAGTTTAGTGACTTTCCCATGCAATCTTTTAACCTTTGACCTCTGAATGTTCCAGCTCCCAGTGCGCCCAGCTTCATCCACTTCAGTGAGCTGACCACCACCTCGGTCAACGTATCCTGGGGCGAGCCCACCTTCCCTAATGGCATAATTGAGGGCTACCGTCTGGTCTATGAACCCTGCACACCGGTAGATGGTGAGCCCTCATTCTTACCTATTACACTTGTCTCTGCTTAAAATGGCTGCTGGCTTCTATAAGAGCTTTATGCACACAACAAGATCTATTAGGATTATAAATAACCTTGTATAGAGTTTTACTTTTGGATCAATTTACCTCAACTTGGTCAAAATCTTGTGGTGTGCATTTTCCTTGAGCTATAAGCTAATCATCACCTTGACCTTAACAACGTGTGTGTCATTGCAACCTTTAATCTTCTGTTATCATCACAAATGATACGTGACTAAATATGTGAACATATTTCCCACTACTAATTCCATTACTGCGTGTGTATGTGTGTGTGTTTGCATGTGATGAGTGTGCTCCCACATTGTCTGGCCTGTGTAAGACTTGTTCTAAATGTGGTTTGTTTGTCTAGAGTCCTCAGTGGCCTGTGCCGACTGTCTTCACTCCCCCTCCCCCCCAGGCGTCAGTAAGACAGTGACAGTGGATGTGAAGGGGAGCGGCCCACTCTGGTTGAAGCTCAAAGACCTGGCTGACGGCATCACCTACAACTTCCGCATCCGGGCCAAGACTTTCATCTACGGGCCCGAGGTGGAGGTCAACATCACCACCGGCCCGGGAGAAGGTAGTGGCCGTGATGCTTGTTAATGAAAACTGAGTTTACATCGTCTGATCTGATTGGTCAAGTCTTGCCTCTCCTCGAGTGAAGGATTGTTTTCTTCTGCTCATTGATCTGTTTAAGCTTCATGTATCTATAGAACAACAGCAAATAGCTGCTCTGATGGTTATTCACACACATTAAGGAGATTATTTGAAAGCGCGCATGTTTTTATTTTATTTTTAGTAACAGTATTATTAATAGGCTGATTTTTATACCAAAATAGACCAGATATCTTTGATTTATTGGGAGAAACCAAGCAATTATATGAAAACTCAGTCGTTCACCCCATACAGATCGAATGGTATGATCCATAACCACATTTTCCCGATTCAACTGTATGATTGGGAGTCAAATGAAGCTCCTTCGATCGAATTGTCAACTATTCTGGCCCGACCCCTAAAACTGTGTAATGTTTTTCATCCTTCATTTTAAATACTTCACTTCAAGGCGTAATTTTTCTTCCTCAGGAGCACCAGGACCCCCCGGAGAGCCCTTCATCACGCGCTATGGTTCGGCCCTGACGATCCACTGGACCAGCGGGGACCCAGGACGTGCTCCCATCACGCGCTACGTGATCGAGGCCAGACCTTCAGGTGTGTGCCTCAGCTGCATAAGGACACAGAAGATCAACACTTTAGTCATGAATCTGTAAACCTTGCCCTATGATAGCCTCCTTGATACTTTAAATAAGAAAAGTGGTGTAAAGTGTCAACAGCTGCTGCCCCAGAGTCTGTCTCACCGCTATTTTAATGGGTTATTGATCGTGGCGCTGCAGTTGAAACAATTGGCATCAGGTTTCAGCTGTGATTGACAGGCACTGACAGGGTTAGGAAGGTGATGGATGGTAGGTGACTCATGGCGAGGGATATGTTTCACCATTTTGGAGTAAAAGTTGAAGAGGGTACGTAGTCCTAGATTTAAGAAGGATTATTATAACACATAGCGTAGCTTATTGCCCAGGGGGCGAGGAAGATGGTTAAACCAACCTCACAAAACCTTCCTCCTCATCTTCTCGTGCCATATGCCAAGGGCCATGACTCTCTGCAGTGTCATATTACTTGATGACTTGTTTTTGTCTTCAAATCAAATTCAAATCTGCTTTTCTTACTTTCGCCAAAGTTAAGCAACATGACAGATGAACTCCACCACTTGTTTGTGTTTGTGTACCCCACTAAAAGAGTCAAACTTACATTGATGTTTACAAGCAGCAACGTGTAATAAATGGTCTCTCTGGCAAGATTTCCAAAGCAAACAACATTGCCTCGTGTGAAATATGGCTGCACCACTATTTATGATGTAGATTTGGTTGCTGTAAATTTTACAGGAGCAGTGAAACTGATGGATTGTGTAACATTTGTAGGAATTATGAATCACCCTGGGAGCTGCCAGCCAGACCGGAGCCTTATATCAAACAAAACAAACAACCTGTTAACGAAGACATATTTGCATTGTTCAAATGTTTTACATGTTTAATTTTCTCTCTCACCCATACTCGCCCCTTAATTACAATTTAAACTCCATTACAGATGAGGGATTGTGGGATATCCTCATCAAGGACATCCCCAAGGAAGTAACCTCACACACATTCAACATGGATATCCTGAAGCAAGGGGTCAGTTATGACTTCAGGGTAATTGGAGTGAATGACTACGGCTATGGCTCCCCAAGTCTACCTTCTCCTTCTATATCTGGTGAGCTTTCATGTGCTTCTTCATATACATTTGAATGAAGTTATTTTCTGACTAAATTGAGTTCCCTAAGGTTATCCAGACATCACGGAACTATGACCAGTTGTTTTTAACGACCATGAATTCCAATTTTCCGTGTTTTGTCCAGCCCAAAAAGTGGCGCCTTTCTACGAGGAGTGGTGGTTTCTGGTCGTGGTGGCTTTGGTGGGGCTCATCTTCATCCTGCTGCTGGTTTTCATCCTCATTATCAGAGGCCAGAGCAAGAAGTATGCCAAGAAGTCCGAATCAGGTGAGTGCACACAATTAAATGGAGAGTTTCTGACTAGACTTTGAAACAGTTTTGCACCATCTAACCCAGTGGCAAGGATGGCTAAGAATCTGATTACTTGACCTTTTCTTATAAAAGAGTTCCACTTTATAAGAGTATTTAATGATTTGCACTTTTCCAATATCAAACAGTGAACTTGAAGTAACTTTTTCAGAGGTTTTTAATTCAAATTCTTAATGATTTAGATCAATTGAGTAGCTGGAGAAAAAAGGAGAGAAGGGGGCAGACTTGTCCATTCAGTGCAGTTCTGACATCAGCGGGTATTTCCCTGAGCTCAGCACTTCTGCCATAGCTGTTTAGCTGCCAGGCCGGGGAGGGGAGGGAAGAGTAGGGGAGGGGGTCCCTGCGGGTCACTGCCCATCTTTCTGACTGACAGAGGAAAAACAAGAGGTTCCTTCTCAGTCTAACACAAAGACGCTCTCAAAGCCTCCATATTCCCCTCCAGGAATCTGGCTCAGGCCACTGGACCTACCCTGGAGGTTTTCTTTTTCTCTGTGTTTGCGTAACCACCAATTGATCTCAAGTAGCCCTGGAGCAACCGCGGAGGTCCCGGCCTCGCTTGCAGTCCCGGCCTCGCTTTCAGTCCCGGCCTCGCTGCAGTCCTTCATAAGTCTTAGTATGACTGAAAGTGTTTTTGACCTGTAGCATGGCAAGTAACAGTTCCTCCAAACATGAATCTACTGCAGAGCAGCGTGGCAAGTCTGTCACTCTCAGCTTATAGTGTTGGCGCTTTGATTAATCATGAGGGACACTTGGGAGTCGACATGTTATTGCCTATTCATGTGTGATCCACAGACGGTGTTTACACAGAATGGCACACTCATTTTTCATATTCGGGTGTATTTTGTACATGCCTTTCCATGAGTTTGCATAATACTAAAGTCATTAGTACTCATGACTTTGTGATTTTATATTCTATAGGAAATGTCCTTTATTTGTCATTAGTCCTTTGAAAACATTTCTTCATTCTGTGTTAAATATACTGTAAATGTTTCCATTGCAGACCACATCTGGTTTATTTAAAACTAACGTATTACTTTAGACTCATAGTATGTATTATTCAGAAAATATCCGTCTACCAGCACCCATAAAACTCACTAATGAACACCCCGGGCCAGCTGTTCCCCTTGTTTCCGGTCTTAAAGCTAAGCTACGCTAACCAGCTGCTGGCTCCAGCTACACATTTCATGTAACTCTCAGCAAAAAAGCAAATAAGGATATTTTCCAAAATGAACTGTTGCTTTAAGTCACAAAAAAGAGTTGTAGACAGTTCACTTGGACGTTCTCGAAACTCGAAAGCAAAAACCTTCAATCTTTAAGTTTGACCTGAAATTGTCCCGGAACAATGTATATATATATTTTAAAGACAGTACCCGGCCACACATCTGGTTTACCCTTTGGATTTTACATCCTGCTTTGAAAGGAAAATGTCCAAATGCCATGCTATTTTAATGCTCAGCATTTTAAAACCTGAAAGACATGCAAGTGACATAATTTCTTCATGAAGACTTTCCACGACCATTCACTCATTTATTATTTTTCTTCGGACGGTTCATCCGTCCATGTTTCCGTTTAGCAACATTATTATTTAAACATCCATCTGTTTCAATTCCTTCCTAATTCCTTATTTTGTTCATTCACTCACCCACCACTCTGATCAGTTCCATTCGTCGTCCCGTACACTAACCTGCCTGTCCATCTGGCCTGTGGTCACACAGTGTCTTTGTATGTGTGTCCAGGGAACAACTCCAACTGTAATGCTCTGACCCACGGAGACATGGTCAGCCTGGATGAAGGCCGTTTCCCCGCTCTGGAACTCAACAACCGAAGGCTGTCTGTGAAAAACTCTTTCTGCCGGAAGAACGGCGTCTACACCAGGTCAGTGATCTACGCAGTGTATGGCCCAGAAAGTGCAGATTGCAATGAAATCCTAATTTAAGGTCATAATGAAAACCATTTGGTAAAATAATTGGGTTATCTGTGGAAGCTTCACCTCTTGCCTGAAAACATGTTCTGTGGAAAGATACTCACCTCCTGACAACTTGGACACAAATCCACTCCTGCTTCTAGTGAGAAGCCGGATATAAAAAGATTCACTGCAGATTTAATGAGCTGCGGTATTTCAGTGAATCCCAGCTGTAGGACATGCAGCACGCTGAGACTATGTACTTGTTTAAAGCCAATCACTCTGAATGACACCTGCAGGGACTGAGTCACAAGTCCACTCTTGGATCCGAGTGTATACTTTGCATGAGATCATTAATACCTGTTTAGGTAAGTGGTGGATTAAGAGACAGCTGCAGTCATGTTGTTGAGGACAGTTAAAAGTTTTGTCACAGTTTGTCTGCAGTGACTGTATTTCATATGGATATCACAGACTTCTGTAGTAGTACTGACTGGGAAATGTGATTAGGGGGAGACAGTTGCACTCCAATGTGCCTCCCTTCCCTGGAATCAGCCTCCCCAGTGTGTGCATATGTGCAGGAGTCCATACATTGTTTTGTGTATGAGAATGTGTGAAAAATTTGTTTTGGGTTGTGTGAATGCGAGTGTGGCCTTGAGGACAGATCAAAGCAGCTCCAGGTCTTTGAGGAGCTTCCAGGCAGCTTCCTATTATGTCTCTGGGCTTGAAGGGGGAGGCGGAGAGCGAAAGAATGCACATATGTACTTTCAGACTCAACACTCTTTGAACTCAGCCCATAGCAGAGCAACCCAAATCCCAACACCTGAGCCCCCGATTATAGATTAATGCCACTTCTTGATCTCTGGTCTCAGGATACCAAAGACAGGATGAAGTCCTCTGACTGATGCCAGGATCAGAAATCAAACATTCTTAATCCCGCTGTATTCATTGTAATTCAGCACTTTGTCAGACAGCAAATGGCATTTATGTTTGAGTTTGGATACAGAAGGTTTCGCTGTATGGAGATCATTTGTCCAGAGTTTAACAGAAGGGCCAATATGCCCGACAGTTAATTCAATCACCATCACAGGGGAGTCAATGCAGTTGACTTTGCAAACTTAATATGTCACTACTTGAAATGTCAATAAGCCTTTTTAACATTGTAAAGTTGTTAAAATGAAGGATAAGAACAGTACTTGAATGATCTGTTCCACTGCGGTTTAGATATTATGTGTTCCTACGGTTTGGGTAGGACAAACTCTCCTTCTTATGAACTCACACACAGGAGTCCAAATGTGTTTTGGGGTTGAGCTTCAACATCCAGAAGATCAATGTTTTACTGCTGTCATGATAAAGAGGGACGGATTAACGGCATAATTAGCGTACATGGCTTTGTATCGTTTTTTTTTTTTTTAAACTTACTTTGACACACTGCTTTGGGGTTTAAGGAAGTCTTGGTGAAGTAATTCTGTGTAGATTAACATGGTTTTAAACACCGTTGAATGACAAAGCTCTTGAACACTTCAGACATGTTAATGAGTCCCTACAGGCGATTGTAGCAAGAGGAGAGCCTGATAATGAGTATAGACCAGGGGCGGATTTGATTTCACCCCCTGGTTCTCATTTCTTACTCGACATACTGCTGACTAAATGTTGCTGCAAGAGGATTAAGTGGAGCCTTCTCTATCCAAGTGAGGGAGCTGATAAATAATTCACGTCTCACTCAACAGTGTATGAGAGTCAAGGAGAAGAGGTGAGAGTGGGCCGAGCTTCTTCAATGTTTTTAAACAGGCAGTTTATCATAATGTCCAAGTGGCTCCCGATAGCATTTCTTCACACTGGCTGCAGCGCTTTGTTTGACTGTCTTATAAGGGGGCTCGCTGCAAGGACTGCTGAGGGATGGAAGTTGGTAAAGGTTACGCTGAGACTCCTTTTGGGAGCAAGTGCAGATTGGAATTTAGAGCTGTGATTCAAACTTTGTTGAAACGTTTTCTGAGTTGGACTGCATCGTAGAACTTAGTACTTAGTACTTTTTTAAGAAGTTAATTACTAGTTTGTATCTTGCTACAAAGCAAACGGGCACCCGGTAGCTTAGACAATCACTTTGACGTCTTAAAAAATGTGTTTTAGTCTTAGTTATTAATCAATCAGCCGATTGACAGAAAATTACTCAACAACTTTTTAAAAATGTCAAACTTTTTATCTGCTTTATTGTGATTAATTATGTCATTACTGCGTTTATATCCCTCAATTCATCATGTGTAGAGCAAGAGCAAGACAAGTAAAGAAATGATATCCCTAATAAAGTGAAGCTCATTAAGCATTTACATTTACACCTCAGAAAAGATAACCACACACACACACACACACACACACACACACTTACACCATCTACATGAACCTGTACACACGCATTTCATCCATTGATTTCAGCTCACGTAGCACAGCGAGCTCATCTTGTTTCATTGTTCCTACGCAATATTAATAATCTTCCTTTTTATTCATTATTGTATTACTCCTAATAAGATAAGTAAAACACATTCCATATACATGTTGTGAGTTGTCAGCAAAGTCACATCACATAACACACACATTAGCAGACCTGTAGCACTTTGCATATAAGTAGCTCTCTTGTACACGTTTCACTCCTCCACTCAAGTTAAGTGAATTAACTCTAGTTTAATCTCACTCATTGAGCGTAATTGAATTACAGCTTGCTTTGTGATTTTTCCGATGGAGTTTTCCATTTTGTCCACAACACACTCAAAATACCAGTCCTTGTGAAGACAGCTGGAATTTAGCCGCAACATTTTTGAAATGGTTTCAAAATGTATTTATTCAGAGAAATGCTAATGCGGTTTCGACGTGTAAAGCGGCTGTGTGCGTGCTGCAGCAGCGACTGGCTGCCGACACTATGGCCTGGAAAGTCAACAGGAGTCAGTGTGTCCCAGTAGTCTCTGCCAAACCAGCACCAATCAGCAGAAACAGATGGGTGTTTGTTCAGCAGGGCCGGCAACAGCGGAAAGAACGGCGGAGCTTAGGCATCAAGAGCTTTTTTCCCTCTCATATTTACTTAAAGAACTCCTGACTAGAGCACACCATTTTAGGAAATGTTTTTCCTGTATTTCATCTTTCTCTGCACTCATTTTTCTTTCTTTCAGTTTTTAGGTTTGCTCAGCACCTCTCCTCGGCCATAGTCTCTCATCACACTCCCTAAAAGGATCCTCCCTGTGTACTCCTATCACTTACGCTCTCTAAACATACATCTCAATGGCATAATTGATTGCGCAGCATGCCACAGCTTCATCCTTGCAATCATTCTTGTAGGCTCTGATAACATTTGCCAGAGCAAAGCCCCATTTGTATGACGAGCCCTTGAGCACTACAAGAGTTCATTTTCAAATGTAGTCACAAGGGCCCAGTGGTTTGACATTCCACAGCCCGCAGTGAGGACTGAATCAGGGGGATTATTAATTCCAGGACAGACTGCCTATAGGGAGCCATCTCATGAGTATCCCATGATTCTCATCAAGCTGCACTCCGACACACAGACACACACAGACACACAGTGATACATGTGAAGTTGAGAGGAAGCGCTGACTGTGTTGTCTTTAGTGAGAATTATTTTTAAAAGACAACAACATGGGTCTGAGTTGCGTAACTTTGGCCATCGTTTCTGGCCATGATGGCGTTGTACTCACCAAAGTAAATACTGAGATATGAACACGGCAACATCAACACAACAGAGTCTGATGGGGCAAGAAACACGAGCAGTTAGTGGGCGTTCACACCGAGATCAAGTGTTTGTGGGGGCGTGTAGCTTCACTTACTGGTGAAACCATGAAATTCAATCCTGAAGGTCCCGTTTGAGTAACAGATCTGTGAATGTGAAGGCTTCTGAAACGCCAAAACACTGCACAGCGGTTTGTAATACTAGGACACTAGTATACACAAGGCACAAGGTAGACACAAGGTGAATAACGGTGGCAAGAGTAGGAATATGGCATTAACGTTACAAAGTCATCTACCAGGAATGTGCTTTTTGCATGTATTTGATTGGCCACAGCGACCAAAGTTGCGTCTGGTTAAACTTCTTTGAAAGACGTTCCTGCTCTGTTTCGCCCTACCTCCCTACATTGGCACTGCACCCCCGCTGACTGTCAGCTTCGTTCCATTCAGATCAATGAGGGGGCTGCGATTTCTCATGCAGAGCCAAAGTCAGTCTGAACGTGGCCTGGAGAGTTCAGACGGGCCAAGCCAACATCATTTGTTTAAGAACTTTTGTGACTTTATTTGATCGTCGACAGTAGAGACTGAAACATGGAAGACAGTGATGGGGATGATGTACAACAAAGGGTTACAGCTGGAATGTAACTGAGCATGTTGTGTCTTATACCACAAGGCTACAGGCACGCTCCACAAGCATTTTAGTGAAAATATCTGAACCTGAAGGTGAGCGCAGAAAGGTCGGTTTTAATCCCTAACTTCACAGGAAAACTGTGCGCACTGAACTGTAATGAGAACAGTAGGTCAAAGCTGAACAAGGAAGTCAGTCTGCAACTGATTACTGTTTACTTTGATGAGCAGAATGTTGTTAGTATCGATAGGAATGACGGCAAAAACTGCAAAAATGAGACCCAAGTTGTAATAAACTGGAATTATCTTACATTAAAACAATGTTAGAGTCAACGCAATTCTTTGGTTAAGGGCAACAAGCAACTGAATTATTGTCTTTGTCTGTTTGTCTTTGCCCAGGTCTCCTCCTCGGCCCAGTCCAGGCAGTCTGCACTATTCAGACGAGGACGTCAGCACAAAGTACAATGACCTGATCCCTGCGGAGAGCAGCAGCTTGACTGAAAAACCCTCCGAAATCTCAGACTCACAGGTGCAGTAGCAACTCTCGTTTGTTATAATTCATCTTGTATGGTCTCTCTGTGTGTGTTAAATGTTCACCGTCTGTCTGCATTAAGTGTGTATTTGTACCCGTCTGTGTGTGCGCACTGTCATCTCCTTGAATTCCTCTGGAATTCAGCTCTGCATTGTCGGCTGTACAGTGTTTTGTCAGTGTCACATGGTGTCTTTTCTCTGTCATTCACCTGAATGCATTTCGGCCTGCAGAGGTCATAAGATATAGCTACAGTAATGCACAAGGAGAGATGAGAGATTAATGGCTCTGCTCACTGGCGGAAAAGCAGTTTTTAGACCAGGCAGTGACCTGTGGAGAATGTTACTTTGCGAACATCCACCTGCGATCCAAGCCACTGCACTCAGCCACAGCACTTGTTATGTAAGACGGCGAGGGCACATGCACTTTGCAAAGTTTATTTTAGAGCTAGTTACGCATTGGAACCGCTGCAGCCGGGCAGCCGATTCAGGTTTCCTACTGAATGTTCTGTAAGTCAGGTCAGAGTCAGTAAAAATCATCACAATATTGTCCCTTCTCTTACATGGCAGAGCCTCATTAGAGTCGTAAGTAGTCAAATATCACAGTTTGAATTCATTTTTAAAGTGCTTTTCTCAGACACCATCAGGGCTGATAGATGAACAAGTTTTGCCACAATATCTTGTGGCGTTTGATGTGTGCTGAGCCAAACTGCTTTTGCCCAGTAAGTGAGTGCAATCGATAAATTGTGACTTTCTCTCTGTCTCTCTCTGTCTTTCCATCAATCAGTCTGTGTGCTGCCCACCCTCATGTCTCTGATTTCCTGACTTGAATCTTTTTTAACATTTACATGTTCTTTTATCTGAATTGTTTTTCCCCCTATGTCTTATATGCATATATGTTCTTTCTGTTTTCCCTCCCCGACTCTCTGTGGTTTGGGTGAACTATCTTGAGGTCTGCAGTCCGGTTTTGATCCTAGCCAGATGAAAGTGTCAGGGGGGGGTAATGGTCCTGAATTCCCTTGCTTTCAGGCCTCTTTCAGTGTTCTCTTTTATCTACAAATTCTTTACTCTAGGCATAATTATCTTGGAACATCTCTCGGCTACATGCGTCCCTAGTGTGAATTCCGAAGCCAGAAATCTCTCCCCACCTGGCCTTATCGGGACCTAAGTCCCATTTCCAGATCATATGAAAATCTCCCTAAAATGAATCGTTACGGACAGGACCTTTCGCAGCCCGAAAACAACCCCTCAAATGAATCATTTCGTAATTTCATCACCTGTCTGACATATCTACCGTTCGCACTTGTGCATTGTCAAACATGGCCTTGATGCAGTAACCGCCCCCTCAGCCCGGGAAGTCGACGCCTGCCTGCTGCCACACTGCACATTCAAGGCGCTGATGTTGGCTTTGATGGGCTAAAACACACAGAGCCCTGCTGTTACCTCAGGGCTCTTCTGCCATGCCCCTGTCGGGCCACCGTATCAGCATCCAATGATGCTACAGAGAAATCCAGGAATGCTCTTTGAAGTTTTATTGAGCGGATAACTCTGAGGATGACATTGTGCTGTCTGTCCTCTTTAATCCCCGGGGGCTCCACCAGCAGGTATAAGTTGACTATTGTACTCCTCCTCAAGAGGAGATTTGGAGGAAGCTAACATTGACTTGGCAAAGCAACAAGGCCCCCCATTACTGCTCTGCTTCCCTGCAGGTAGTTCCATATTGACTTTTTTTCCTTTATAGTATAGGCTTTCTCACTTTGCAAGGTTGTCTCTGTGGCACTGTCTTTGTGTGTCATTCAAGGCCAAAACCAGACAAAGATAGATGATCTCATCTCTGAGTCACAGACGGATTGTAGATCATGCTCTCTCTGCAGAGTGGCATTCTGTGGGAGACAAATAAAAATGTCTGCTTTCTGTTCCATGTTTTCTCTCCCTTTCTGCCTCTTGTCTCACTCTTTCTCCACCTTCCCACTCCCTGTCTCTCTGGCTACTGTAGCTGTTTTTGCTGGGGCTCAACTGAGAATACTTTCTGTAATGTTTGGATCGTCTCTCGTGACAACGCACCACTTTGTTTTGACTGGCCCAGTCTGAAGTATGATGTCATAACCCAGAATAAAAGAGAAATATGACCACAAATAAATAGTACACGAAGATGAGATGAAAACTAGCCTCATATAGTCCCTTGGACTACAGAAAGGTGACAAATCAAGAGGAAAGAGAAAAAGGAAACAAGAGCACATGCTTACATTACTCTCAAGTCCACCAGTCTGGGACAGCACTAATACCCAACACAATTTTAAATCCCTTGATCATAGTTGTTCTGATTGAAGCAGCATACATTAAGGCAGTGAGAAGGGATTGGAGCTGCTAAAGAAGCATATGCCTTGATGATGATGAAATAGAACTTTACTTTGATGCAGCAGGCATTTCAGTATGCCAAAAACACATTTTCTCGTCCCTGGTTTTTTCAAATTGCTGAAATCACAAAAAAGTGAATGTACTCTGGACTTTTTTTAATCCCCCTCGAGCCCCACATATACTGTCTTTGTCCCCGGGGACCCCTGCTGTGTTCACTTCATCAATGAGAGTGACATAGACAGCCTCCCCTTCCTCCCCCTCCTCATTGCAATAATCCATAACTAGAGGACAAAGGGCTGACCCACTCTGTGGTATTGGGGTATGCATTCATTTTAAAGAGGGGGATGGGGGCCATGCTTGTATGGAGATTGTTGTTTCAGTCTCCTGCTATTATATAAACAATAAGAAAGTACAATTCAAAGTTATTTACAAAGCATTTTCAACACTTGGTTAATAGTGAGGTGCTATGCGGAACTTTAGGCATAAATATAGATAAAAACAAGATTAGGTTAAATGCTGATATGACAACATATGCCAATTTGAGTTGACAGAGGTCAAAGTTCAAGAGATAGAGTGTGTCAACGCCTGTCCTATTTGCCAATATTGACTAATTTATCTATCTATATTTAACACACGTCCATTGTTGCATTTGGTCCTGTTTCCCCTCTCCCACGTTGTTCTCCCGACAATGTGAAACATTGTAAACAGGAAACTTTATTATGCTGATGACAAAATAAACTACTGTCAAGAGGGTTCACCAGTTTATTGGATAGATGTCTTAATCTTTTTCTCTGCCTAATTTAACATCATAACGATGAGAACATCTTTAATAAGTGTCTCCGGCAGGCTGGTATGTGTCTGTCTTACACATACTCTGACGTGCACTGCTGTATTGCATGCCTTAAGTCTGCTGCTTTCACAGCATTCAGCTCTAGTAATTAGCTCATAATGAGTTGAAGTAAGGAGCCGTTTCACGGGCCGTGCCGCCCCGGAGGCAGATTGTTAAGCATCTCCACTGTAAGTTCCTCAATTGGATCCTTGAGTTATTTCTGTTAAAGGCTGGTGAAGAACTAAAAGCAAAAGGAGCACAGATTGCACCGGTTTATACTCGGAACATTTCAAGGGTCAGAACATCTGTTGCGCAGGCAGGAGTAGGACGCAATGCACCGTGTCAACTGCATTTGCTTATTCCCACCACCGCACACTGACAACTGGAGTGGTGTTGCTTCTCTCAATGCGGTGTTAATTCTTTGAGAGTGAGGTAATACTACTTGAAGTGGCTCGGCATGTCTTGTTGGTCCACTGTGAATAGATCTTGTTATTGTGTTGTTGTGTTGCTAAACACACTGGCATCACTGGAATGCTTTTCAACACTGATTGGCCTCAAGTGTTTACAACCGGGTAACAACATTACAAATGGACAACACACACAGAAAGCCACTGATGTTGGCACACCCCTGCTCTCCTTATTGAAAGGAACAACTCTTTTTTTATTTTAAAAAGTAAAAAAGAAAGTATGATCAGTGTGACTGAATTCTGAGCCAAACCTTGCTGTGCACAATGTCTGCCTTTGATTAGTGTGCGGTAAAATATGAGTGAGGGGGGGGGTCAATTTCCTTTGTCTAGAACCAAGGAAGATCAAAAAAGCAGGATTTCAACTCTGTTTGGACATTTATAAACTCTACTGACAACAAAAAAAGAAAAGTCTTCATTTAGGGCTTTGGCATAAGGGACATGAACCATGTTGAGGCTGAGGGAAATCTGAGCCTACTGACATATGTATCGCATATGTGCTGTGCAATATCCAGCATGAGTGATCTGGAGTGTATCCTTCTCATACTGTGTGTGCCACCATGGCTGTTGGCACACACAGTATGAGAAGACTGAAAGTGATAATATGAGGGGGGGGGGGGGCTTGAGCATGTCCCAATTATCAGCACCATCTCTGTTCTGAAAAGAAGAAGCCTTCCTTACTTTTGTAACACGCCTAATGAATAGTCCAAGCCTCCTCTTTGGGAAATTATCCAATGACAATTTTGGCAAAGTCGGCTGTGCATTAGTTCTTCGTGGCCGAGTGATAAATCGCAGGCTAGCTCACCAATTGGCAGCTTGCTTTCAATGCAATTAGTTGACCAAGAGCAATCCCCACCAAGTGTTCAATGCTCACATTGCTTTCTGTTTGACACATGGAATGTTACTTGACAGGAATACAATAGCGTTTTACTAGCCCGCGTTAAGGTGGAGGGTCAATGACGAGAACGTACTGAGGATTATCGTCATTCCTTTACAGTTGACTTGAAGGGAATTCAAACTGACTCAAATAATGAGGAAATAAATCATTCTACTTCCTCCAAATTAACTCCTAAAATCACACTTTCTATGTTTGAGAATGCATGTTGCTTTAAATTCTTTAGCTTTTCACACCATTTACCCAGAATGGCTCAAAGGACCTATATAAATACATGTATAACATATTTATGATATTATCATCATCATGACTGGGCCATTTTAATCATTCTGTTATGGTGATGTACTGTAAAACCCATTGTTTTGTTCACCCATAGGAGGCGCTGGTGTTTTCATATGGGACAGGTGGCCTACATACACTTCCACTGCATTTGGTGAGGTTCCTGTGGCTGCCTGCTTTGAATGTTTGTAGCCTGATAGGTGGCTGGTTCCTATTTCTAGTCCCCATCCTCTCCGTCAGATGTGGTACACTGTGCTACACTGTGCTACACAACACCAAGCCCCGTCTTGTAGGGCGTGGTGTGGATACAAAGATCTTAGATCCTCAACATACTGATAATGTGAAGATAACGTGAAGATAAAGTGACCTGTGCCATCTTGTGTCGATGGTCCGTTTGCAATGCACGCTTCAGTAACATGTCATCCATCCGTAATCATGCTTTGACCATTGTTGGTGTCCATGTGTTCTCGTGCTGTGTTGTGACTGTAAGTGTGCATGTGTGTGTGTAGTTTAGAAAGGGATGATTGTGAACTGATGACTTTGCTCAGAATAATTAAATAACTTCATGTCCATTTACATTTGTAGCTTCAGCATCTCTAACTGCTCCACATGGAAACACTACAGAGTCATCCCATGCTAACTCCATATATCAATGTCTCTTTTTCTATCTCCCACAGGGCAGCGACAGCGAGTACGAGGTGGACCCGAACCGACAGAAGACCCACTCCTTCGTCAACCACTACATCAGCGACCCCACTTACTACAACTCCTGGCGCCGCCAACAGAAAGGCATATCCCGGGCACAGGCCTACAGCTACACTGAGTCAGAGTCAGGTGATCCGGATCACTGCGCCCCACCGCCACTGCCTCCTCTACCTCCACTGCCACCCCAGCTCAGTTCACCTAGCCCCCAGCCTCAGCAAGCCCAGGGTCAGCCTCAGGGCCCACCTCAGGGCCCACCACAGGGCCCGCCTCAGGGCCCACCCCAGATCCACCCCCAGGGCCAAGGCAGCCTGTTCAGGCCCAAAGGTAGCCGGACTCCCACCCCGTCCCTGCAGAGCTCCAACCCCCCCAGCCAGCACAGCACCCTCTACAGGCCCCCCAGCAGCCTAGCCCCTGGCTCGCGGGCCCCAATCGCTGGCTTCTCCTCCTTTGTGTGAAAAATGCTGAAAAGGACACGAACATTTCTGGAAATATCTACCCATCTTGTGTTGAAGGAAGACACCGAAACGCGCAGTCAACCCAATCAAGTCATTTACGCCTTTCTATCTTTTCATTGCTTTTCTTTTTCTACATTGTTCAGCCTGGATACACGCGGAAACAACACTATGAGCCTTTTTGGAGCACTTTTCTTTATTATTGTTTAATGTGTGGAAGTGTGATAAAATAATCTGCATCATCTATTCACTTTTATTCAGCTAATTGCATGACTTTATTTCCTCCTTTCTTTTGTTGCTTTTCTTTGAACACATTCATATGGTAATCTCTTTGATTCTGTACAAAGTCACGAGAATCTTTGAAAAAACACACACACACACATATAAATATATATATACAGTATATATATAGTAGATGTACCTAAAAGACTAAATCAAGTCAATGCAGAGTCTTGCATTGATGGAGACTGAAATAACAATATGATGGAGCCATATTGTGGCCGTGAAAGGACAAGTGCTTGTTTGGACTGGATGAACTGGATGTAAAAACAAGAAAAAAGAGGAAGTGATAAAAGACAGACGTGGATGTGGAAGTCATGCCAAATCGAACAAATTTTAGTGTGTTGGCCGGGAGAGTTTTAAGAGGACATTGGGGAAACAATTATGGGTTTCCATGGAAACAGCGCTCTGGCCTGCAGCACACCAATACATAGAAAAATCGGACAATTGGCCACGGCGGGTCAAATGTCAATAACTGTGCCGTGCCTGAAGGATCCTGCAGATATATAAAATGAGTGTATATCTGTTAAAGTGAAAGTGTTTAAGTCTTTTTGTGAGTGTGTTACAGTGGATCAAAGATGCCTTGATAGAAACACTTATTTATGATATTTGGCACCAATTGTTACTGGACTGCTGA
Organism: Cottoperca gobio; assembly: GCF_900634415.1. Classification (NCBI taxonomy): domain Eukaryota; kingdom Metazoa; phylum Chordata; class Actinopteri; order Perciformes; family Bovichtidae; genus Cottoperca; species Cottoperca gobio. Next base: position 8,372,117 of record NC_041373.1, on the reverse strand, counting down.
CGGCAGCTCTAGACTGCGGCATCGTAATAGCTGGCCTCTCACTATGAGAGCCTTCTTTTAATCCTGACAGACGTGGGCTGTGAATTAATTTGCATTCACGACCCATATTTTTTTCACCCTTTGCTGGCTCACATATACACACATAAAGTCTCATTCTGCATATGTCTACTGAAATGCTTTGAAAGCCAACCTAAGAGGGTTAAAACTGTGTGACGTAGACTGGGACGGTCACATATGGGCACAGCTGTTGGTTCTGCTAAAATTTAACTGCGAGTTTTTGATAAGAAACATTTTTTTTTTCCTGTTTCCTTTCCTGCTGGTATAACTCTTCTGTCAATGCTCACAATCACGGGGCAGCGCTGAGCCTGCGCCAAGAGATGATGTCATTGAATTGCCTCACCTCTTTCCCCTTTGTGTAATCAACCACTCTGTACTATTCAGGTGTGACTGTATTGTCCCAAATGCTAATGCGTGTGTGTGCATGTGTGCGTGTGATTACACTTCTTGTGCGTAAGCTTTACAGATCATTCACTGTGTGTCTGGTTATAAAGAGATCGTCCTGCAGCATCTGTAAACCTGCCTGGAGTAACGCCACAGAGGGCTGGCACCGTCCAGCCGCCTGCCAGGCGCACTCATAACGCTATAGTGAAGACTCAGTGGTGTGTTCCTAGTTTTCATAGTTAAAAAAAAGAAAAAAAATGTCATCTACTTTTTTTTCTTCTTTCTCTGTGGGGTGATTTCATTGTACGCAACAAAAGCTTATCATGCAGAATCTGAATGAATATATGATCACAGTACATTTCTGAAATAAATTATTTTTGAATGTTAGCAGTTCTGGTACTCAATTGAAAACTGTTCAGGGTAGATGGGCGAAGGCGAAACATGAAAATGCTGATGGTAAAATTTTAAATCACACGACTATTGTAACCTAGTCCAAAGCTACATTCAGACCAACAAAAGCTCTCAATATGCAGAGTCCTCGTTTATTTCAGTGCAACTTAAAAAAGCAGTCATCCTGAAACCCACACGGCCGCTGAAGCTACACTGTAGTAGTCAGCAGTCACACATCTAGCAAAGCCATTTCTCTGCAAACCCTCGCCATCACAGTGAAAGAAACAACATAAACACACCGATTGCACGGCAGAAATCTGCTATTCACTAATTACAAGAAGAAATACAAATTGCCTGGATGTAACTCATCTACATCACTAGTAAATGAAAGAATGTAAACTGAGGTCTATTTTGAGTCTGCATGCACATTTAATTAGTATTTCCAGGTTAACAGTGAATGTGTGAAATTACCCGCGGCATATCATGTCACAGAGAGTGCCTTAGCTTTAATGACATGTCATGAAAACATCAAAGGAAAACATGCAGAAATGTGCCAAGTACCAGCAATGCTCTGTATAAATGTTTCCTGTAAGCACATAGGTAGGATCCGTCTGTGGCTAATTAGTTGATGAAATTCCACCTAACCTTAGCATTACTCAGGGCAGCAATAAATTGGATCAGTGTAGATGCTGTGAAATCCTTTTTATCTGGTTACAAATGTCCCCTCTGGACTTTTTTAATTTTATTTCCCTCCGTGCTCCCCGATAACCACAATTCATTAGCTCATCATGTTTACCTAGGTCGACTAAACTTGCTCAGTTGGCCCTTTTAAACCTATTACACTGCACATAAAGTGATACCTATATGTATTTAAGGAATAGCAATGTGTTGGAATTTGAAAAAGTACCTGAACTAACGGACACATACTTGCATGACAGAAGCACATGTATAGTGTCAGATGGTGTTAGATGCTAATTGGATCTCATTCGACTTGATCCCGTGCTAACCTACTAAACACATAGGCATGAGAGGCGAGGAGATTAGGGAATTGGAACGAGCGCGTCCAGAGCGCTAATCCCTTTTTTGAAAACACATGGGAAATTTTCCTCCTGACAGAAGAATCACAGACAGCAGGCATTTCACTTGCTGAAAAATTCATTTCCCTCTGTCTCTCTTTCTCTCTCCCTCAGGAAATGAATGACAGAAAAGAGTGAGCTGGTGGTCCCTGTTAAAAAGGGAACCCAAGGTACTAAATAGCCCTGATGAGCTTTGAGAACCCACAGTTGGAATAATAAAGGATTCAGACAGAAGGTGCAGTTCAAAGGAGTTTAAAAACCCTGTATTTAATTGCCTCATTTGTGAGCTTCACTGAGGGTGGTTTGGGGATTTGAAGAGGATATACCGGCAGTTGAAGACAGGATACTAATTTGAGAAAGGGGATATTCCCTGAGTGCCGTTCATGAATGCCTTTCTAATGTACTGTTTGGTGGATGCTTAAATTGGTTTTGACTTAATTCACATTTTGGTAAGTCCCTTTGCCCCAACCAACTCATTCTTGCAGTTTGGATGGACACTTTTCCACAGTGTGTGGTTCAGGCAAGATCTACTTTGGGATCTGAAACAACAGAAAACTGTGACATAAATTGCTGAAATTGTTGGATGAAGTAATTTGGACACAATTATTTGTATCGCTGTTTGTCCAGTCGAAAGGTTTCCACTAGAAAAGACAGTCCCTCGTGTGTGTCCCAATTTCCGACTGTAGCCTTTCCAGGCCATATTCATTATATAACGTATAATACAAAGCCACACAAGGAAGCAATAATTGAATAAGGGGGCCCGCTTCAGGGAAATGGGCCATCAAAGTTTTTTGTCCTGCATACCCTCACTGAAGTTCTGAAAGACCTAAACAGAGCGTCCCATAAAACTGCACCACTAATTGGTTGCATGTAAAAATGTAAGAGCTGATGATATTTACAGGTGGGCGAATGAGGCTTCAACAGACAGGTGGGCGTCAGTGATGTCACAAGTGTTAAAGTTCACACCTGAGGACCAGATGACTGAACAGGCACAAGCTCATTTCTACATAACCTCAACATGTTATGCATCAAAGGTTAGACATTTGCTTCGTGTGTGAAATCAAAGGCTGTTTTTAATGTAATCTGTCAATTGTCAAACATAATTGGAGTAAAGTGCACCAAGTCTCCCCTAATTATCTTCATGGCTATTATAAGTTAGTACTAATATAAATCAATATGTTTCAAACTTAAATTATGCTAATGGACTAATTTGCCATACATGTGTCATAATGCTACAAATCATACGTGGGAAGAACATTAATTTCTGCTGAATTTTATAAACTCTGCTCATGCTAATTCTAATATTTAATGAATATTTTGAATCAATATGTCCTTTTACAGTAACTACATGCTCATACAATGTAACGCTTTATGTTACAATATTTGATTTCACTCATGACTTGTTGCCCACATTTAGTGCCAATGCCTAAAATGTGCCTATTATCAAATCTACTTTGATCTAAAGAAGAAACCCAATACATATAGGGCCTACATTCAACACTAGAGACTATCTTGCGATCAACTGACAACCTCCGGTGCTGAAAAATGAAGCCATTGTGGAAGTGCCAAAAACTCCGCTTCCTTGAATGGCCACTTGAGGCCTGCTCCAAAAGAGAGTCAATCCCCATCGTCCCCCGTGTTAAAATGGCCAACTGCACAGCTGAAATAACATGTTTACAGCCTGGTACAACTAACTGTTTTAGTCTAATTTCCCCGTTCATGTCAACTGTATGGGGATTTAATGTTTATTTAACTCAGCCATTTTGAATTATATTAAGGCGCAAAGTTAAGCATAATTGAGGGATGCTTTGAGTGATAGGTGGGTGTCATTAGAGGTTGCTAGATGCTAGCTTTCTGATCTGCTACGTCACCCGGGCCTTCCCTACACGGCGTCCTTGCTCGGACCGAACCCAGCTTCAAACTCAGCTTTCATTTTGATCTGAACTACACACTTTTAAAGTTTTGTGATGCCAAATTTGGACAGGTGCGTAAAGTGGGAAGGCCAATGGCCCCTTCGCCTCCCTTGGGAAGAGGCCATGCCAAGCCCCATCTTCAAACTCAACCTTCATTTTGAGCTCAACTACACATCTGTTTAGTTTTGTGAGTGCGTCCTGCACAGTTGCAACACTATAGCAGTTTAAAAATCTGTCCACAGACATGAACACCTAGCAAAGTACTTACATCGCTTTTTCATTGAGAGTTAGATGAGGAAATTGTTGTTCATGTCTGTAGGTTAAATATGAAGCTAAGGGCAAGAGATGTTAGCTCAGCGTAGCAAGCGTTGTTCTGTCCAAAGACACCTCCTACCATCACCTCTAAAGCTCACTAATTAACACTTTGTGTTTCGTTTGTGTAATCAAAGTGGTAAAATGCCAAGTTGTGGGTTATGTAACGTTAACCTACTACTCCTGGAGTCTCCGGAGACACACAAGATAATGTGTTACTTAATTAGTGAGCTTTAACTAGTTGCCAGGGTCCAGAAGGCAAGAGCTTTAGAGGTGCTGGCAGGCAGATTTAGTTTCCTTTAGACAGAGCCAGCTGGGCCGTTTCCGCCTGTTTCCAGTCTTTATGCTAAGCTAACCATATCTTGGCACCCTACAGTCAGTGGTGTCAATTTTCTTAACTAACTCGACAAGAAAGTGAAAATGCATTTTTCTAAACTATTTAAACTATTCCTTTAAATGTTCTGTGCTTTTCGCCGGATCGTCTGAAGATCTTATTTCATTGCCATTAGTCCTGGACTGAGGGCTTGAGAGCCCCATCAAGTTGAAGTTGTGCCTATTGTTATATGTTGTGGATAAATGGGGCTCTGTCCCTTTAAACCGCAGCAGGAGGTGGTGCTCTCGGGCACATGAGAGGAGAGGGCGGGGGAGGGGAGGGGAGGGGAGGGCCGCTTTGTGCGCCACACACATGCAAACAAAACGGACATTGGAGCACCAACAAGGGGAATGTCCTGCCGCAACTCTGCTGCTTCTCCTGCCGTGGAAACTAAAGTGACTGTGTAGTGACACAGAAGCTTCTCTTCCTGCTTTGCTGTTCTCCTGTGTTTACAGAAAGTTGAGTGGAATATAACCCGAAACTTCGCCATCGCTCGGACCGTAAAAAACAAAAAGGTAACATTTGTTCATGTTATTGTTTTAGAGTTGGTTGTACTGTAGTATTACACTTATTTAGTCTAGTTCAGCGAGTGACGACTTTTAGTTCTCATTCGGTTGTGTGTCTAATATAGTTTTCAGACTACTCTGCGGGGTCAGGGAACAGACGTAGGTTGAAGTAAAGCCAGCGGTGTGAAATCTGCATCTCATTTGAATGTCAAACCTGCTTGTGGTCAATCAGCGCCTTGCAGGCTCACCGAGCTCCTTCCTAACATATGGAGCGACAACAATGAGCCCTCTGGCGTCCTGTGTGTCCTCCATCAGCCTGGTGAAGACTAGAAAGTAAAGGGAAACTCATATCATTATGGAAGTCACCACTTCACGTTAAAGGGATCTACTTTGCTCAAATTATGCTTTACAATGTATTCTTTGTTTCAACATTGTATCTTTTTAACATGTCACTACTATGGCCTACTTTTTAGAATGAATATGTTTTAGTTACATTCAGTCTGGATCATGAAGATGTGTGATCTGTCTTGGGATCTGTATAGAAGAGTTAGATTACTGACCCGATTACATCATGGCAGGGAGGAAAACGTTTTCTGAGAAATCCTGCTTTGTATCATTGCTTATTAAATTAGATAATTATCTATTTTAGAGGCAAGTCCACGATTACAATAAGCTGATGAAAGGAGACATTCATTTGGTTGAATGATGGTGAAATAAAACTATTCCAACATTTGGGATCCCCACGGGGTCAGAGACTTATGGAAACAGAAATTACAATACTACTACAATCTTTAATAACTTACTTATTCAGTTTGTGTATATACCCAACAGTGGGAACTAGGTTGCAGAGTCTGAAATAAGTGTCCCAAATAACTATTTCCATGCACAGAACAGGATATGATTTAATCAGAGCGGACAGATGGTCTTAAAAGCATCAGTTCTTTTCACTGAGAGTTGCGTAACATTAATACTCTGCTACTCTCTGGGAATCTACCGAGAACTCAACAAACTGCCTGGCTACTTTCACTTCATCCCTCCCTCCAGAATGTGTCCACTTTCCCGCATCATTAGTGAGTTGTTTGTGTTTACAGACCTGGCACTTGCTTCTCGTGGTCATCATGCCTGATGAACTGAGTAATTTACTCTAGAATTAGCACCGTGGCTGTATACCTGCCCAGCCTCGTTCATCATGCTCTGATCGAAGGCCGTATTGTGTGTGTGTGTGTGTGTGTGTGTGTGTGTGTGCTTGACTTTAACTACGCTGACCATAAAGTGTGCAGGCTCGTTTTATGACGTTCAGTTTAATTATTCCTCTCATTGTCAGTAATCAAGTCTTCGGTCTTGTTAAACCCCCAACTGGAAAACAGCAGGAGGATATATTGACTAATTGGCTTGGCTTTGGTGTTGTCTTTGTACGACTGTTGCCCTCTGACCCCCTCCTACACGCACATACACACCCTAACAACAGCCATAAGGTCAGTCAGTATTTGTGATGTTGCTTAATGAGTCATTTACTCAACACTGTATTGGTAGCTCTGTGATTAAAAAGAGAAATGAGGCAACTGGAGAGATGTCGGCCAAGGTCACACTGCCCTGATCACCATCACGCCAGCAGCGCCACTTTTCTGTGTCTTTTGTGGTCGACTAAAGTGGTGCACTATCACACACACTCCAGGCCTTTCAGCTCCTTATTGTATGTCTTCTCCAGAGCGGCCAGGCAGATATCTCTCAATCAAGACGTATTGTGTGTGTGCTGCAGAGTCGGAGGGGAGGGGAGTATGCGTGTGTGTGTGTCATCGCTGACTGACTATGTTTTTGTTTTTTTTGCATTGGAGGCTATTTCAGTTAGCTCTGGAGGATACGGCTGCTGCCTAGTGAGGAAGCTGGCTACCTGCCCTACTCTGACTGCACTGAGGTCATTACAGTTTTATGCTGCAAAGAGGGCGTACAGGAGTGGGGGTTGGGAAGAGGCAGTTGGACTCATTTGCACTCCCATGAAAACACTGACTTCAGGCAGTTCGTTAAAGTGGAGAGCAACTCATTTCCTTGTGAATCAACACTGAGTCAGTGTTTTATTTGTGTGCGTGTCTGGATTCGGTGGAGGTTTAATGTATGGAGTATGAACTTTTCACTTTCATTTACAAGAGAGAAAAAACACAAATGAGTTAACTGGAGTCAGGTGTGATAACTTGCAATATATTGCATGTTCTTGTTACTTCCCATGCCCCAGGAAATGCCTGTGTAAATTGCACCCTCCACCCACCTTTATCCCATGCTCCATAGGAGGCCGACAGGGAATGATGAGAGAATGTCTTGACATTTGGTCTTCGCCATGGATTCGTTGCAATTACATGGCCTGTGAAAAAGGTCCTATAGTTGGGGGGGGGGGGGGGGGGACTATTAAATGTTAGCAGGTTTTGAGATGGTTAGACATTATTTTTGAACAGCATAACAAGGGCAAGCTATTATTATTATTATTATTATTATTATTATTATTATTATTATTATTATTATTATTATTATTATTTCTAAATGTATTATTGGTAGAGTATGTATGACTTTCATTGCATACTATGACTGTTTTATGGTATGACCTTTTCATGACATTTGTAAGGAGTACTGCACTATTCCTTTTTATGATACACTGCACTATGGCCATTTGTTTTGTGGTATACTATACTATTACGGTTACTACTAGTTTCCGTGCCATTTCTAAGGCAATGCTATGACTTTTTTAATACATTTTCAAGGCATACTATATTATGACTGTTTAGCATTCTAATGCACTCCAGAGCGCTGAACTGTGGAAGCTTCCCAATGTCTGTAAAATATGAATCACTTCAAAAGGTGGCTGTGTAATTCTTTCAGCTGTTGATACTGGGAAGCAGAGAGACTTATGTTGAACTCCCTGAGGAGAGTTGTTTTGTCTCAGACAATTACAGGATTCACCCCGCCTGCAAAGACGGCAGCGGGGTCTTTGAACTTCGAAGAAAGATCCCGCTGAGGGTTTTCCAGTTAATCTTTGAACAGACTTTGTATGGAAGAATAATCCAATGTTACGCAGTGTTCAGGTGTTTCGCAGAAGATATTTGACTTTGAACTTCGATCAGGAGAAACCAATGAACCAGTATCCCTTAAACAGAGGTTTCCTGTAAAAAGGCCCGAATATAGTTCTGTGATTTCCAACCTTTGTGGCTTGTGCTGCCTTCAAAGACAACAGAGTCCGCTTGAAACCCTTTGTTTGTCTACGATTCATGAGCATGTTAATCAGAGTGATTCGTCTTTCTTTGTTTAATTTGAAAACATCAGCGGTAAACTAATACAGTAACTCACTATAAGAAAATGCTTGGGATTTATTTAGGAAACCTAGAATAAATTAAATTTGTTCTAACATAAATATGTTTTGCTGTCCTATCCCGTTTCTACTTTTAACGACCCCCCTCAGATTTGTCTTGCGACCCCTTGGTGGGGAACCACTGATTTAGCCAACCAAGGCCTGAAAGGGACAGTGTGTAGGATTTGGCAGCATCTCTTATTGCAGTTGCAGATTTCAACCCTTCCGCTCACGCTCGGTTTCCAAGACTGCCGTAACGCAGCTGAGTGCAAAACCGTGGTAACAAGACCATCGCCTCGCTCGGAGGCCATCCTTACCATAAAACTACTTTTGGCTGCCGTTACCACAGTTTTACTGGCGTGTCGGAGAACCATGGTGGCCTTCAGGTAACGTAAAAACCTGAAAAGATCTATATAAAGCCAGAGTTTGGTTTGTGTGTTCTGAGCGACTGTAGAAACATGGCGGTGCAACACAGTGGACTCCCTCTGTAGATATTGACGGGCTCATTCTAAAGTCACGAAAAGGCAACGATTCTTAGTTTACGGTGGTTATACACTAATGAAAACAATCAATATTTATATTCCATTTCTTCTAATGGATTCCCCTAAATACTACACACTGACTCTCTAGAAAGTCATGTTCTATTTAAATTGTGTAGATGCACTTCAAGTTATCTTATTTTGGAAGCACAACATTTAAGTGTTAGAAAGTTAAAGAGATAAAAACTGTGTCGGCAGTTTCGGGACAAACCCTGTGAGAAATCTATTCGACATTCAATATTTGGCACAAGGCTGTAACCCTTATAGAGAAACCTTAGCTGACCACGTGCCCTTTACCACCCATTTAACTACAATATATCACCCAGGGAATGGGGCCACCTTTTCTTTTTCTTTGTGCAACTACCCAGATGCACCTGTCACTCGATCGCTCAGCTCTTTGCCTGTTTTGGTTGCTGTCTGTGTAACGTTACCATTGTGGAGGAAAATAACCAGTTCAACAGGAAATATTTACCCGTGTGGCGTACACTCCATATTGAAGTCCTTTCACTCCCTTCTTAAAGGAAACCCCCGACAGTTTGACGCCTACAACTCCAAAGCTCATGCTTTAAAATGACATATTATATACAATGCAATCGAAGATTTACTTCATGTTTATAGCACATCGTCGTCACTGTTTTGTGTCTTGAATTGCTTAGTTTTAAAGCGGAAAACCAGTTTAGATAATAATCATGTCTGAGGTGAAGGCAGTTTCGGTGAAGCGGAGGCCAGCCTGGTGGGTTGGTCCCACATTGCGAACGTTTCAGAACATTCTCTGCGGTTTCTGTTTAATACCAGAAAAACTTCATTCATCATCAGCTGGCACACCTGTCCGACTCGCATCCTCTGGAATCCTATCCTGTTACAAACATATTTTTGAACTTGTGTCATAACTTTGCATTTTGATTGCAATGTTTATACCAGAGGCACTGACTTTTAAAGGGAAATTTCACTCAAATTAAGTCTTATTTTTACATTTCTGTCCATTTTGTCTATTGGTCCTGATGATGCCGCCTCACAAGGATGATCACAACCCTCCTGCAGCTTTCCAGCTTTGTTATTACCCACGGTTGTTCTTGATAGAGACCCCATCTAATAAAATGTTATCATGACCAAAAATATTAGAATAGGGTTGACAAATACCAGCATTTCCCTTTTAACATGCTTGCTATAGTACTATCTTACAAAAAACCCATGCGCAGCATAAATTGTCATCTTCCCATGTAATTGAATTCATTAGAAAAGACTTTGTTGCACATACAGTTTGAAGCTGATAATAACCCAGCAGTTGAGAGGTGTGTGTGTGTGTGTGTGTGTGTGTGTGTGTGTGTGTGTGTGTGTGTGTGTGTGTGTGTGTGTGTGTGTGTGTGTGTGTGTGTGTGTGTGTGTGTGTGTGTGTGTGTGTGTGTGTGTGTGTGTGTGTGTGTGTGTGTGTGTGTGTGTGTGTGTTTATCAGCTGAATGTAAATGAATCTGTCTGATAAGAAACTCTGTGGACCTGCCTTTCTTTGATATACGTTTCTATTAAAATCCAACATCCAAGTGCAGTCACTAGTCCATCAGCGCTGTCATCTGTAGCCGCACTAATGCTTCTATGTAGTTAAACATTAAGTTTCCCTCCTACAGACACAATATTGCTTTTAGCAGCAGGGCCATTGGTTGGTGCAACATATGTTGACTCGACTATGACTGGGTCATATATTGAAAACACACATGACTGTGCAGCTGGCCGTTGTTGTCCAGGCTTTGGCCTGTTTACAGTCCAGCGAGCCCTCATTGTTTTGCAGCTCTGTATGGACACAGAGACAGGTGGTTTCTCTCTCGGGTGTACTGAAAAGACAAAGGAGGACTGTTGGCGTAGCTGTGGTCACCTCTGCGCCCACTAGATGACAAATTCATGTCGGGAAACTGGTTCAGGAGATGAAAACAGTCGCATGAACTATTGTGGGCTCTTATTGTGGTTGTCTGATGATCCTGTGAGAATTGCTGGTTTCTTACACATCTTCCTGCCCGAGCCTCTAGGGGACCGTTTTAGGTCAGCAACCCAATGCTGTGAATTGACTGTAGTGGAAGTTTACAATACCTGGATAGATACGCATCTCAGGCCTTTGTCTCTTTGTATTAACCTATTGTGAATCACTGTAAATAGTGATGTCCTTCATGTGGGTCACGTTCAAGCCCAATCTTGTGTGTGTGTGTGTGTGTGTGTGTGTGTGTGTGTGTGTGTGTGTGTGTGTGTGTGTACGTACGTGCATGCGTGTTGTTTTCCTGTGTAGGTACATGCGTGTGTTCTGGGTGTGCCAAAAGGGTTTGGTTCCTGTCTTACTCTGTACTACTGCTTTTGTTTTTTGTTCTTTTTCCTCTATTGTGTTTTGTGTGACACTGCTGGTTCCTGAGTTAGAGAAAATGTGTGAGCCATTTGGGAACCAACAGGGTGTGTGTGTGTGTTCGTTTGCTTTGATCTGTATGTTTATGACTCAGGCAAGCTCTCCGATGACCCTTGAACCTGGTTACAGTGCAGTGTCAGAAGGGGCCGTTGATGGACTTTAATCTTGGTGTTCACGCTACACACACACACACACACACACACACACACACACACACACACACACACTCTTCCTATGCATGTAAACACAGCCACAACCATCTGTATGCGCTTCACTAATGAAAATGTTATGCTTGCAGGCATATGTTTCCAGGAAATCCAAGTTGTAACTTGATTTACCAAATCAAAGTAGCATGCCAGATGTGAAAGCTATCTTTCAGACAACCAAATAAAAGTCCCATGGATTGCGGTAAGATGACACTGATGATACCTCCAAAGACTTTCCTGACATAATCAGGTAGTGATTCCCGAAAGCTCTCAGAATCTGGCACTTTTATTATCCGCTCAACAGACTTATAGGTTTCAAAGGAGCCATGTGTTCTATGATGTTAAGTTGTGGCTTTCATGTCGTCGAATGTAATCTTTTTTCCATGCCTGTGGCATTTTATAGGGCTACACTAATGATTGTTTTCTTTAACTCAAAAAAATAGGGTAAAATACTGAACTTGAGCGAAAGATGACTTCTTGAAATTGCTACTTTAATCCGATTCATGCTCCAACATCCACATGTATTCAATTCACAATCATATTAAACAGTAAAAAGCAATTACTTACAAGCTGGAAGTAGAGAATGTTTGTTTGATATTTTTGCTTTATAAATGACAAACTCCATTATCCAAAGTTATTATTTAACTACTTGTGTCCGTACTCGTACTTACAGCTTATTTGACTTATTGACTTGGATTTAGCTGCCGTATATATTTGGTGCAGATTATGTCATGCTCACAGTTCAACGCTCGGTGAGCTGAGCTGCTGAACTGTATCGGGCCTTGTGTGCTTAGCTGGACATTCCCGAGGAGTCACTTTTAGAACTTGCACACACACTCGCAACCAGCATGCCCCCCCTCACACACCGAAATCAAACCACAGTGGTTGTAGGTAAATCAAGGCAAATCAAGCAAGGGTGCAACGTTGCATTAACAATGTGCTTTACGAGAGCAGGTGTCTTTATCTCCGTCCTGTTCTGGGGGTTTTCAGCTTGTCGACTGCTGTCGTGACTCGCTATTATCGGCATGAAGTGGCCATGTTTGTGGTTCTGTGTGTTCTCTTTTGTCAGCAAGTGTTTTGTTGTTTGGCTTTGGTGTCATTTAAGTTAACACCATGGGGGTTTATTAACTCATCTTGTCAGACAGGGCTTGGTGCTTGAGGCCCTTTTTATAGCCAGGGTTGTGTGTGTGTGTTTGACTTCAGTGGGGAGGCTGCATATAAAAAGGCCAGAAGCCGTTGACGTTATCTTCCAGTCACACTGAGAGGCTTCCTGCTGATTTCACTAAAGTGTGTGCACGTGCGTGTCCTGTTTTTGTAAAGTCTAAAAGATTATCTCACTGGCATTGGCTTATCTTTTTGGTGATTTGGCATATTGTGTTCCCCCCCCCCCCCATGGTCTCATTCTAAAGCAGCCTCTTTCTTTTTGAAAGAAATGGCCAGTAAACTATTTGAACTTATTAACTATAGTGCAAGCCAACTGTGACTTTGGCATCCCTGCTGTAACAGAGCGTTTTGTATTCTCTCTGTCTTTTTTAGCACAATCCTCAGTAGAAACTCTGCTTTGTGTTGTCGTCCAGCAGCTATTGGCCGGTTAATTCAACCACTTGGCACAGATCCTGCACTCTGGTACCAGGCGTGAATGCTGTCTATTTGTCAGAGACTCATGGGGCGGGTTTCAGTGATTAATTAGACATGTACTCTCACGTGCACACACTCACACACGCAGTACAGTACAATCCCTCCACTGTAGGCGTAATGAGGGTTTGGGTACGTTTCATGCGGGACACGGAGAACGAACGTCTGTCACTGCTGCTGGCATGACCGAGTGAATCCAATGTGGTGACACCCTCCACCGCCCCTTTGAGGGAGTGTTTCTTTTCAGTGGCTCCATCTGTGCCTTTCCCTTTTTTCCACAAATCCCTGTGGTATTGTTGCTTCACATGGGTAAGGCCGTGACCCTTCACATTGTTACTCAGGATATTATTCATTCATGGAGTGGACAGGCATTTCTTCCCAAAACAAACTCTTGGGAGAATTGTTTTGGGCAAGGGCTTATTATATAATCAGGAACCATGTTCAGATCTATCTGTTTGTTTTTTAGCCAAGGTTCTTCTTTCCCCTCTCTGGCAGGAGCACAGCATGGCAGCCCACTCAGTGCTTGACCGAGCACTTTGTCCAACTGTGCAGGAGTAACCGCTTTTATAAAAGGCCAGCTTTTCTGCAAACAGACAGAAATCATTGGGAAGCCTGTCCTCGGGATCTGGAAAGGTAAAAAAGCAAATCACTCAAACTAGGGAGTCACACGGCGATTGTGTTCCGGGGTCACAGGAAGATGGATTTTTGGAGTCAGAGTACGGCTGGCTGGTGGGGCAGTGGGGAGGTTGCTTTGTTTTTTTGGGCGGGTGGAGGTGTGGAGTTTGCTGTCCTGAGCTCCTGTAACAGAACAGAGGGCAGGCTCAGGCATGCTGGTTTTATTTGCACACGTCAAACGCGCTGCCCTTAATCCTCCTGTGGTTTTGTTTCTGCCGGTGCAGCATTGGGGCCCTGAAGGCTGATTCGCTACAGTTTACAAACACGCATACAGAGGGCATGTAGTACTTGGGCAACAGTCATGCTGATGTGGGTATATTTTCCTGGCCCAGCTGTTTGAAATTGTCACCCAAAGCTTTTTTGTTGTTGTGTTTGAGTGTTCAGTATCTTGTCAGTCTTCTGCAGATAAAGCAGGGTGAGGGAAACGGTTTACTTCTGACCTGTCCAACCTGTTGCATGTTTCAGGTTTCTTTAAACTGCTACATTCCCACCGTCTTTATGTCTAATTATGTATCATTACCGTATTTGCACAGTTGCTCACATTATCTGAAAGCCTTAACTTGCAAGTCATATTGTGGCATAACGGTGGCAACTCCTACATGTTCTAAACTTATTTTTTATTTTTTACAAACGTGCCTTCTAATGAGGTTAATTTAAGCATTTTTGGACATTATTGAGGACAAATGTTTTTCTGTAATTCCTTAATGCTTCAGGGTGCAGAGTTTAATTTAATAGTTTATGTGAGGACAAGTCTGTTGACGCCAAAGATTTGGCTAATTAAGGTATTAAACGGGCCCTCGAGATCTCACTGTCTCTCCAAAACCATTGTGTTTATCCCTCATTTCTAATAAACATGTTGAACACATTTCTGCCTCATAAAGCACAAAGGACTTTTTAATACATTTGACAAAAATAATCTTAACTCAAGAAGTTTTGTCTTGGCCTTTTTTTAAATTACAACTCGCATCTTCCTCAGTGGAATATAATGAAGGAATATATTAATTGATTGAAATAAAAGATGAAAAGGCTGATTTAAATCATTTCCAGGCTGAATTTTTCTACTTCCCCCCCCCCCCCCCCCCCCCCCTTCTCTTAACTACTACATTAGTGGAACACATAATACAAACATGCAATATAAGATCACAAGCAAAACAAAGCTGGTCACAGTGACTAATGGGACCTTACCAATACCTTTTTTAAAAGATTAGAACATAAACAAAAATATATTTTATTATTATTATCTTATTCTTGAAGCCCCTTTACCCTTGTGAACACCTTTTTTGAAAATGTCATTTTAAAGGTGTTTAGATGGTCCAGTTATGCGTTTAGAGCAGGTGCAGCTGCGCCGGGTCAGTACAGCACGAACAACAACCGTTACTGTTGGGCTAATGCTTACCGTTTCCTCCATGCTGTGAGAGTGTAGGAGAAGTGAATACAGAGCACTGGTGTGTTTTTACATCATCTCTTTACCTCAAACCTTCTTATAGACCTGCTGTGTGAAATGGCATGTCCTTGTACCTTCGCTTAACATTCACATCCTTTCATCTGAGTCTGTTGAAGATATTTCTGCCATTTGTCATGCCGGGGTTAGCCTTAGAGCTTGTGACTAGATATGAAGCTGAACAGGAAGAACGGGTTCCTTCAGGAGTCGGCAGTAATGAGGTGGTATCGAAGAACAAAGGATGGCTTATTGCATAATGTTGCAGTAACAGGTCAGCACACTATTGTAGATCAAATGTTTCTTATGTCACTGTATCAGTCACACATGTTTCGACCTTGTGAGTCACCTTTCAGGGAAGTGTTGTCACAATACAGGGATTTCTAACTTCGATGCAATACCTTGAACTAGATCTATATTCGGTACCATTTTCGATATACCACGGGGACAAATTGACGCAACATTGAAGGCATACAAATTGTTTTTATTTATTAAAAGATTAATAGCAGCGTGTGTCAACTCCCTGTCGGAGTGAAGAGCAGAAAGTGGCACCCGTGTATCTATAGGAGTGTTGACGCCATGTATCAAGATGTATTTTCAGGTTATAATGCAAAGCATCTGTTATCTGTGCGGTGAGTTAAGGGAAATAAGTAGATGTTTGACTGGAGGAAACTTTGAGGCGCCTGGAAAAACAGTGAAGCGAGATGGGAGGCTTTGCTAATGAGCTCACACCAAGGCTACAGCAACATGATGCGAGGCGGAATCAGATTCATACATAGTTGATGAGCTCTCCTAATTCCTTCATTTCTAGCATCTTTGATAATAAAAGTATTTTTTATTTATTCCATTTATTTATGCTACAGTTTGTGTGCTTGGATACTGACAAGGGGACTCATAGAATAATGCTAAAGTGAGATAAACTGGGTCCATGTTGACACGTCAGCCTCCTCTCCCCCCGTGGGAATCAGACGTTTGGGCTGGAGGTTAAGGGCCTCACAAAGTAGCTGCAAATGAAGTTTGCCGACCTTCTTTGTCAGAGTTAAGAACTTTCCATTCTTATGCATTGATTAGCAATGTCATAGATGCCGTTGGCTGACTCGTATATTAATTTGCATATCAATGTTGCTGACAATAGGATTAAACAATGGAGCAGATTCAAGGTTAAACAAAGCAGAGGTTTTCTTACTGCTCAGACAGAGCCTCTTGTGTTGAACATTATGTAAAGCCTTAAAGCTAGACAAGGCAGGAGTTTGATGTAAACCTACACTCATTGTAATATTTCAAAGCAAAAAGTGACTACTAAAGTTTTTACTTGCTCTAAAGAAATTCTGGTATTGGATATAGAAACGTCCCTGCATGTATAATTTACTGACTTCCGATGACATGATTATTTTTGATTGATAACATTTCTGGGCTCACAATTGTCGTATGCTTTCCCAATAAGAAAGGCAGTTATATTCCCCTTTGTTTATATATTCTATAGATGACAAAGTAACCTGCAGGACAATAGTTGTGGTCCCATAACTGCTGTGTAATAACCCTTTACATGTCTCTTTGTAACTCTTGCATTGAGGCTTCCACCTTGTGAATAAATGATACCCCTTTTCTCCTCTTACTCTTTTAAACGCAGTCAAAAATAAAACCAGAAACTATCGCAGTCAGTGTACGTCTGTTGCTTTAACTTGACAGTAGTGGAACTGTGATTTGGATAAGCAGCCAAAGCCTCTTTCCCCTGCTCATCGGGTGGGAGGAGAGAAAGTGGTGGGGGATAGCAGAGGACTGTATGGCGCCTGTGATCCACAGGATTACAAGAGTGAGACTGAACGCTGATGAGCATGGTGGTTGTTATGATGTCAGTCTGCGCGCATCAGAGTCTGCCAGCAACACGATGCTCTTAATCATTCATGGCCCTGTCACCACTTGTCTCAGTTTGAGCTGGAGTCATGTGGCACTCTGAGTGCTTGGTTACATAAAGGCTTCGTCACCGGCTGGCACCACGGCTGAGGCAATAATTCTCAACTAAAACAAACAATATAATACTTATTACCTCCTTTGAGCATATTTAGTACTCGAACACAAATATGTTCAGCTGTATGTGTGTGTTTTATATTGTATATTGATAGTAGCATGACTTGTTTGTCTGTTTTGCTCCATGAGCCTGCAAAACGAGAGCTGAGATGGAATTGTGCCCCCAGCTTCAGTGAGAACATGCGTGGTGTGGGCCGTACAGGCCAGACTGGAGTCCCTGGTCACCAATTTGACTTCAGCACAACGTATGAGCAAACAGAGAGCTATGCTGTATGTTTGTCCATCGGTCTAGACACCGAAGTCAAAGAAGTTTGTTTTTGTTACTTACATTTTTGAGTGAGTTGTATATTATTCTCAAAATGAAAGACAGCCACAGCAAATTATTTACAACATTCATTCACCTCCCTCCCCCAAAATAAATACATAGAAGGAAATATATAAGCTACAGTAATGTTAAATATTCCATGCAATCCTTTCTGTGCAAAGGTCTAAAAGGAGATTGGAAACCATTATATTACATATTCCACTGCTGGACAGGTCAACATCCCCTCTGCAATTGAGCAAATGTGGTTTTATTTCTACTGGCAATTAATTATGTGGTAAAATAATTTTGATATCTAGTCAATGAATAGCCTAAACATTGAGATTTACACTATTAAATGGTCTCTGGAATGTTATTTTGAAACCGTAGAATGCACAGAACACTGCCATTCTTCATGATTTATCTCTTTGAAAAGTATTGAAAGGCTAGAACTGAATATGACAGGACTGCCTACAGGCCGTACTTCATCATGCCCGCAATAATGGGGTCTTGATGATCCTGAGGGGGGGTTTAACTATTCCTCATCAAACACCAAGGGGCCCCAATAGACATTAAATGGGCCATTTCCTAGAATGACTTAAGGTGTTGGGTTTGCACCTTTTTGATATTCGAGCACCCACTGACACATTTTATGCTGAGGTTGAATGTCTTCAAGTGACGAGGAACATCAAAGGCATTCCCCTTCAGCTATAGCACCGCGGTGATTGTCTTATTACACTGCATGTGGCCACCAGGAAGGGTTAATCCATCCATCTGAATCCATGTGAATGAGCTGATCTCTCCATGTAGGGGATAAAATCTCCCTCGCTGTCTCCGGCCGGCTTAGAGACAGGAAGCTCGCTTCATAGCCAGTGCACTGCTCTGATGTTGCCATAGAGAAATACAAAACTATGGGCAGCGGGGAGGAACATAGATGATGAGTTGTCTTGAGTGGTCAGTCACACAGTCAGCAGCCTTTTGTGCAGCAGATAGTAATTGGCTACTGCTCAAGGCATGAAGTGATAAAGGGTTTAGCTAATAATAGATCATACTGCTTTACTCTAACCACTAGTCCACTCAGAGGGACTTTGTGGGTATTTGTTTGCTCTACGCAATAATCTTTTAATTTGGCAACCAGTTGCTGTTTAAATAGCCTTCGTAACAGTAAGCCCATTCCAATTGTCACGTAAAAGTGCGTGAACTTGTACTCAAATGGCTTTTACAATAGAACTTAAAATTAAGCTTTTGAAGTACTCGTGTTAATGCCTTTGCTCTTTGTTAGGTCTTCTTTTGTCACATCTTCCTTTGTTGCGGGGACGGTGCATCTCCTCCGTTAACAGCACCAGCACTATGAAATCTTGAGTGAAGTTGTTGAGGATAGAGGATAAAACCTTTGGCAGTGGATAGAGTTCACTTCTCTCTGGGGATGAGCTCTCTTTTGAAAGAGCAGCGGAAAAGAAAAACAGCGCTGGCTTTTTATCATCTATCAAACCCCCCTGTGTTCCCTCTAGTGCTACAGTTGCCTTTCCAATTGAATGAGTTCTTGTCAGAGATGCAAATGTTTTCATGGGTGACGTTCCTTTGGAATATTGTTGAGTGAAGCCCCCATTCATTCACTGTGGGGATGCGCATACAGGCCTCGAGCGTGGGCTTCAGCTCCAGTTCGACAACACAGAGAATGACGGGATTGCTGTCTGGCTAAAACAATTGAAACCCTTGTTCATGTCAGTAGCACATGGATCTAGTGAACTGTAGCGAGCACACAAGTGGGTGTTTAAACCTCGTCTCCACTCTGTTCTGTTTTAAGATCACGTTACACTGGTGACTTGAGGACAGTCTGTAAAATGAGCCATAGTATCTGCTTATAGAGTCAAAGATGATCAATCGAAGCACTCCCTGCTTTTCTCACATTTAAAAAAAGTAAAAACTTTACTCTATGACTTGGCCATCACCAGATCTGATCTGTCAAACGAGACCATTGATGTGTGTTCAGTGATAGACTGAACACAATATTCTGTAAGAGGTGCTCAAATGTCGTCTTCAATTCTGAAGAGACCAAAGCTCAAACTGAGAGAAAAACACAGAGCTAGTGATGGAAACGTTTTATCTCTGACAGGAAGGTTAGAACAGAATGTAGCAGATCTGGACTTTCTGAGCTGTAAGTCGATCCATGATGAAGAAATGCTTCTTTCTTTTTTTTGACATTCTTTTTACTCCTGCCAGCTTGAACTGCTCCTGCTCCCAGTATCCTGTGTCTGGTTATGTAACAGTTAGGGGCCTAAATGGGAACTAAAGCACAGCAGAGAAATCGGACACTGCAGTCACTTGAAAAACTGAATGTGGCAGCCTATTAGAGTTTTTATTTTTTTAGGAAGAGCTAAAAAGTGTACCAGAAGAATTCTCCAGCACATTTAATGGGCATTTATTTTTACTTGGTAACCTTCATTTGGGGTATTATTACTGGTTTTAAGTAAGCGTTGGTAACAGTGCTGTGAACTTTGTACCAGAAAGCATTTATTCACCATTACATAACACCCTTCTGCACATAAAAGCTTTTGTTAGTTGAGAACCACTCAAGTGAGGATTAATTTTGAAGCTCTGGCCACAAATGTTTCCATACTTATGGCAGATCAGGACGGAGCGAGTTATCAGTGGGTGATGAGAAAGAAATGTGCATAGCTCTTTAGAGAAGCATTTAAAGTGGTATGTTACATATTCAGCAGAATAAAATGGTGTTTGTTATTAATTGCCTGTTTCCACATTGCCTGCCAAGTACTGATGTGGTTTTAATGCTCTTTATTCTTCTTCATAGGCTGATCCAATGGTGGGATGAAACCCGAGCTGGAAGACCGGAATGGCTGCACACATTAAACACCTGGAATTATACTTTCTTTGATAACATCTCATACAATTGCCAAATAATTCTGGAAGGAACTCTCCTGAACTCCTACAGAAGCTAGTTTAATTTCTCTCTGTGGATTATAAGTAACGGACTGCCATCATGCCTATTCTCAAGCAGCTCAACCACTCTAACCAGTCCAAGCGGCGGTCTCGGGCTGACCTGACCGCAGAGATGATCAGCGCTCCAATGGGGGACTTCCGCCACACCATGCACGTCGGCAGGGGAGGAGATGCCTTTGGGGACACTTCGTTTCTTAGCACCCGATCAGGGGAACCTCCCAGGGAGCCGGAAACAAAGCAGGGCTCTCCGGGGCCCAAACCAGGGCTGCTGTCCCGCACCTTCAGAAGCAGCAAGCGCTCTCAGTCAGTAAACCGGGGGGACAAGTATGAGTACAATATGATGGCGCCTTCCGGTGGCTCGTCCACCTATGTGAAAAACGCCATATCCATGCCTTACCTAAACGATGACGAAATTAACAGAGGCCACCAACTGCCGAAGAGCGCTTCCTCAAGCCCCATGAAGAGGCTGTCGGAGATTGAGAACAAGCCGGTAAATGGAGCTGCAGCGATGGCGACACTGGATGCAGAGTTCGAAGAGCGTCATTTCGGCGAACTTACAGATTTGCCTCCATCCATGCCTAAGGGAGGCGGAATGAAGCACGCAGAGTCCATCATGTCCTTCCATATCGACTTGGGGCCCTCCATGCTCGGGGATATATTGAGCGTGATGGAAAAGAAAGGCTGGGAGGAAGACGACCTCGGCTACGAAGAGGGCGAGGGCCGTGCATCGCCCTCCCTCATCCCCCACATAGATGACGATGAGGAGGAGGAGGAGGAGGAGGAGGAGCAGGCCCCTGCAAGGCCACCGCGCAGCATGTACCAGCAGAAGTCCATGGTGGATCCCTACACCCCAGAGCTACACGCCAGGAACAACCACCACAACCTGGATAGCTGCTCCGTGTCCAGCGCCGGCTCAGTCACCGAGGAGAAACCTCAGTACCACATCCACGACGGGGACACTGACAGTGCGAAGTACAGCTCGCCACGTAGGGAGGAAAACGGAGATTTCACCTTCATGGATGACGACGACGATGAGATTCGAGTGTAAACTCACCTGGTATCACTGCCATGAACAGTCTTGATGGACACTAATGGGAACCCAAGCTGTAAAATGCAGTCGAGGGATTTAGAAGCAAGGCCACATCTGCTTTAAACTTCTTGTAGATTAATCTAATCTCTGCACACTTTGTTCAACATCATAAATAAAAAACCAATTAAGCCTTATTCACTGTGCTGTAGCAAGGAGATATGAGCTGAGTGCATGCCAGAGTGCACACGGACTGGCTCACAAAGTGGAACTCTTAAAAACGTTTGGGTTCATTTGCAACATCAAACTCTGGACTCATTATTATCATTATTGGAGAATTCTCCATTTTCAAATAAGACTGGCTGCCGTGTTCAAACCGTGTCCTTCTCAAAGGTGCATTGCTCGTTTCAAGAAGTAAATGGTGGCCATAGGGTTAGTGAACTGTACCCCCAGCTGTCAATCACATGAATAGCACATTTGGGGTGTGATATGTGAGGTCACAGACCAGATGTGCTACAGATTGTGAAGAAGGAAAGAACAAGAAGGTAAACTCGGATAGCTTTGTAATGTGTGGGAGTGATAATGGAGCTTAATTTGCCAATGACAATATTTTGGCATAGACGCTAAATAGATAAAGTAGTTATTACTTTTGTCCACGTCAGACTTTAAAGGGTGATTTCTGCTATTTTTTACTTTTATTTTATGTACATAGAGTATCCTGAAGTTGGTCTACAGTAGCCTGTTGTATTTGAGTTTGGTAGTTTATCATTTTGCCGCTGTCTCTCTTTAAATCCACAGAGAGCTGTGGTATTTATTTAAAACATTTTTATAAGGGACGGGTGTTAATGTGCACTGTTAGGTCTTAAAAGTTTAGATTTGGGTTTTTTTCTGATATGTTGAATTTCTTACACGAACGTCTTAATGGTACTCCAGAGTGAGCCGGCATCTTTACATAAAAGTTGTCTGCAGAGCACTTACTTATTGAACTTAGACACCAAATTGTCTAAGCCACTGTCATGGTAATGACTTCAGTCTTACAGAATCACCAGCTGCTCGTGAAGGCTTTTTAATTTGCAAAAAGAAAACAAACGGAATTGTCAAAAAAGAAGGCTTTGTATAAGTGTTCGATGTCCCGTACTTTTTCTTTTTTTCTTCTTCTTCCAAACAGGACAGAAGTGGTGATTGTGTGTATTTTGTGTCAACTCATTCCACACCGTCACTGAGATTGGTGGGATTAGCAGGTCAGCAGAGAGGCATGAAATGTTTGAAAGGGAGTTGTTGCAGTAGACAAATTGTTGTATCAAAGTGTATAATTGAGGCCCTACCCAAAACACATATCCCCTCTCTAGACATGTGCTCAGGCTTGTCTCTAAGGAAAGAGAAGGGCTGCAGGAACATGTACAAAGTGTTATTAGAGCGCAGACACTTAATGGAGCATCAGGTATGTCTCGGGGCAGAGAGAGTGGCAGATATTTCATGAACTGGCCCCACAAGTGATACTATTCACCTCCTCCACACAACCCAAATAACACAGTAGGAACAGATGATTAAATCAACCCATCATCTGGCCTTTCCCAGTCTACTCATTAAATGTGCTGGATTATTGGCCCCTAAACAGCTGGAACTGCTCCACAAACAGCAGGGTCAGGGGCAGACAGGTGGGCCGTTTCTCCTCGGCTTTTTCTTGTATTTAGTCTTTACAATGCGAGCGCCGTCGGCTCCTCCAGGTTACTTTCAGGTCTAAATAAGGCAGAAAGATCCACGATTGATGTCTGACCTTTTTTTTTTTTAATATATTTATCTGGGGTTTAGAAAAAGTAATTGCCAGGTTTGACAAAATGCGGGCTTTGAATTTCCTGTTGATGCGTGTGTACATGGAATCAGGATGCTGTGCCATTCTGCCTCGGGTTATTGTAATGTTTTGGAAACATGTCTACAGGAACAGGTTGCAAGAAGTTCTGAAATTAAAAGCGATCTGGAGGAAATTGCCAAGTATGTTCTAACTTTATTATTGGATAACGTTAGCAGGAAGTTTGATTATGTTTTTTACTTATGTATAGATAAACAGGAAGATTTGAGTCAGCGCTCTTTCATATTTTGATGTAATCGGGCCAATTTTTAAGATGTCTTTTACTTTTATTGGTCGATTTATGAAATGCCTGGTTTGTGGATTGTTTGAGCAGCTGCAATCCTTCATGTTCATCACCAAGAAATGCACACTTTATAAAAAAAAAGAAGAAGAAAAACACTCTTATCTTTGTTTTAATTAAGTAATGTAAATATAATTTGTGCCATCGACGATTACAGTCAACAATCTTCGCGATCAGCAGTGTGGCTATGTGGTACAAGCGAGAGAACCGGAAGAATGTGAGCAGCTTTAACACTAAATGGCACATTTGTGGCCAAATTGTATTTGCAAGTAAATTTGAAAAGGGGTAAATAGAGAATGATGGGAAAGTATACTAAAGTACTTTCTTGTTATTGTCTTAACTCTCTGTAGGACACTCCTAAGTAGGCCAGAAGAGACTGTGCAAATACTTTCTGCCCCAGGTCTGCTTAAAGGTTTTCTGTGCCCTCACAGCAGCATTGGTTTGGTGAGCAAAAACAAAAAAGATAAGGACTGTGAAAAACAAATGGCTCAAAGTTCTGCTGTTGAATGTTTTCTTTTTTTTCCCCTATTCAGTGGCTGTAGTGTTATGCCAAGTATGTACTGATTTCTTTTCCTACTCCTTATTCTGGTTTTACAGTATATTAATATATTTACCTTCCTCACTTTCCTTTCTTTGAAATAACAGCTATATTTTTCAATAAAAGAGAAAGCTGGTAATCTTTAACCCTGGCTCAGCTGTTTTTGTGTCCGTCACCGCAGGAGGCTGCCTTACTCTCAAAGTCTTCTGGAAGTTTATTCACATTCTGCTCCCAAAACGGGCCGAACACTCATTGAAATCTGACCTTCACATAAACCCAAGAATGCTTTAGTGAGGGAGCCGCTTGAAGAGTTCCAGCCACATCCAAAGTTTAACAAATACCCACTCGGAGTGGATTGTTCTACATTAATAACCCTGAAATTAAAGATAAAACGTTGTTTAAAAGGTTCCACATAATGGGCAAGATGAGTCTTGTTAGCTAATTAGAGCCCTGTAGCCTGACATTGATTTTAACAGGCTTTAGAACTTGCTTGATAAAATGTAAAGATGCTCAAAACACACTCCTTTTTTTTGTGTCTGAGGAAGGGGAGAAAAGTAGCTTAAATGTTGCATCTGTGACAAAGCGAGGGAACAGTATATGAACTGATGGAACACGCAACAGATTTCTTTTCCTTTTTTTGAATCCATTTCTCCAGTTGATGGCCATCTGGATATGTGATGACAGTGTTATCTCCATTATTCCCACTGAGTCTGAGCCAATAGTGTGTCTCATGTCATGAAGACTCATGATTTCAGCTTTAAGAATAGTAGCTGAAGTGTTAAAATGAATAAGAAGGAATAACGAGAATAAGAGACCAAAGGGAAACCTTGTGAGTTTTGCTTGGATCCTTCACAATAAAGGCCTTTCCTGTAAATACTTCTGGGCTTTTACTATGGTATGCTTTTAAATACCAACTAACTTGAAATAGAGTATGTTTAGATTGTGGATTTGATACTTTTACTAGTAAAGGTTTTATTCCTTCCTCCGCTCCTCCAGATAGTCCAGTTGTCCTCAAAGCGTCATGAAAACTGACGGAAGGTTTGGCAATGTAGTTTTATTAAAACTAATTATCTTTCTGCTTTGTGAAATAACTCTAAAGCTGTTCTATAAAACTCCTAAAGAGATAATAATTACAAAACTTGGTTGGTTTAAATTGCAGTAATTCAGGAAACAAAGAGGATTTGTGTCTGTACTTGTTTATAGGTGTGCTACTGTCGCCCTCTAGTGTCACCTTTATATAAATGCAAGTTAAATTCCTGGATTATTTGTCTGCAGTTTTGGGTTAAATAAAAGGGGTGCGGGGAAGTTAACTGTCATTTAATTTCACACAACTAATTTATAAATAACCAGGGCTTTGAATCCAATGCCCAGAATCATCTGACAATATTACATTATGACAACAGGTAATGGTCTGAAGTCCAGTCCACTTGATTATAATTCAAATCTAGTATCACTGGTGTCCATACCACATCCACTTCTATATTTATAAAGGATTACAGCTAACTTTCATTCCAAGGCAGCCCTTTTTTTTTTTTTTTTTACTTTGAATGGCATCAGGCTGTTTTCTTTGTCTAC